>NW_028116252.1:0-93480 GCF_964273445.1 Streptopelia decaocto
GGACTTTGAAAAAATTTCAACTGGAATTTTAGCAATTTTTTTATGTGAAATTGTAAACATGTGGCCATGGATTTTGAAAATTCTAGAGAGAATTTTAAAAGCTTCAACAGAATTTCTACAATTTTGAGAGGAATTTGAAAAGTTTCAATGGGAATGGGAAGAATTGGGACAAAAATTGGAAAATTTTTAAGGGACTTTGAAAAAATTTCAACTGGAATTTTAGCCATTTTTTGACGTGAAATTGTAAACATGTGGACATGGATTTTGAAAATTCTAGAGAGAATTTTAAAAGCTTCAACAGAATTTCTACAATTTTGAGAGGAATTTGAAAAGTTTCAATGGAATGGGAAGAATTGGGACAAAAATTGGAAAACTTTTAAGGGACTTTGAAAACATTTCAACTGGAATTTTAGCCATTTTTTGACGTGAAATTGTAAACATGTGGACATGGATTTTGAAAATTCTAGAGAGAATTTTAAAAGCTTCAAGAGAATTTCAACAATTTTGAGAGGGATTTGAAAAGTTTCAATGGGAATGGGAAGAATTGGGACAAAAATTGGAAAATTTTTAAGGGACTTTGAAAAAATTTCAACTGGAATTTTAGCCATTTTTTGACGTGAAATTGTAAACATGTGGCCATGGATTTTGAAAATTCTAGAGAGAATTTTAAAAGCTTCAACAGAATTTCAACAATTTTGAGAGGGATTTGAAAAGTTTCAATGGGAATGGGAAGAATTGGGACAAAAATTGGAAAATTTTTAAGGGACTTTGAAAAAATTTCAACTGGAATTTTAGCCATTTTTTGACGTGAAATTGTAAACATGTGGACATGGATTTTGAAAATTCTAGAGAGAATTTTAAAAGCTTTAACAGAATTTCTACAATTCTGAGAGGGATTTGAAAAGTTTCAATGGGAATGGGAAGAATTGGGACAAAATTTGGAAAATTTTTAAGGGACTTTGAAAAAATTTCAACTGGAATTTTAGCAATTTTTTGACGTGAAATTGTAAACATGTGGCCATGGATTTTGAAAATTCTAGAGAGAATTTTAAAAGCTTCAACAGAATTTCAACAATTTTGAGAGGGATTTGAAAAGTTTCAATGGGAATGGGAAGAATTGGGACAAAAATTGGAAAATTTTTAAGGGACTTTGAAAAAATTTCAACTGGAATTTTAGCCATTTTTTGACGTGAAATTGTAAACATGTGGCCATGGATTTTGAAAATTCTAGAGAGAATTTTAAAAGCTTCAACAGAATTTCAACAATTTTGAGAGGGATTTGAAAAGTTTCAATGGGAATGGGAAGAATTGGGACAAAAATTGGAAAATTTTTAAGGGACTTTGAAAAAATTTCAACTGGAATTTTAGCCATTTTTTGACGTGAAATTTTAAACATGTGGACATGGATTTTGAAAATTCTAGAGAGAATTTTAAAAGCTTCAACAGAATTTCAACAATTTTGAGAGGGATTTGAAAAGTTTCAATGGGAATGGGAAGAATTGGGACAAAAATTGGAAAATTTTTAAGGGACTTTGAAAAAATTTCAACTGGAATTTTGGCCATTTTTTTATGTGAAATTGTAAACATGTGGCCATGGATTTTGAAAATTCTAGAGAGAATTTTAAAAGCTTCAAGAGAATTTCAACAATTTTGAGAGGGATTTGAAAAGTTTCAATGGGAATGGGAAGAATTGGGACAAAAATTGGAAAATTTTTAAGGGACTTTGAAAAAATTTCAACTGGAATTTTAGCAATTTTTTGACGTGAAATTGTAAACATGTGGCCATGGATTTTGAAAATTCTAGAGAGAATTTTAAAAGCTTCAAGAGAATTTCAACAATTTTGAGAGGGATTTGAAAAGTTTCAATGGGAATGGGAAGAATTGGGACAAAAATTGGAAAATTTTTAAGGGACTTTGAAAAAATTTCAACTGGAATTTTAGCAATTTTTTTATGTGAAATTGTAAACATGTGGCCATGGATTTTGAAAATTCTAGAGAGAATTTTAAAAGCTTCAACAGAATTTCTACAATTTTGAGAGGAATTTGAAAAGTTTCAATGGGAATGGGAAGAATTGGGACAAAAATTGGAAAATTTTTAAGGGACTTTGAAAAAATTTCAACTGGAATTTTAGCCATTTTTTGACGTGAAATTGTAAACATGTGGACATGGATTTTGAAAATTCTAGAGAGAATTTTAAAAGCTTCAACAGAATTTCTACAATTTTGAGAGGAATTTGAAAAGTTTCAATGGGAATGGGAAGAATTGGGACAAAAATTGGAAAACTTTTAAGGGACTTTGAAAACATTTCAACTGGAATTTTAGCCATTTTTTGACGTGAAATTGTAAACATGTGGACATGGATTTTGAAAATTCTAGAGAGAATTTTAAAAGCTTCAAGAGAATTTCAACAATTTTGAGAGGGATTTGAAAAGTTTCAATGGGAATGGGAAGAATTGGGACAAAAATTGGAAAATTTTTCAGGGACTTTGAAAAAATTTCAACTGGAATTTTAGCCATTTTTTGACGTGAAATTGTAAACATGTGGCCATGGATTTTGAAAATTCTAGAGAGAATTTTAAAAGCTTCAACAGAATTTCAACAATTTTGAGAGGGATTTGAAAAGTTTCAATGGGAATGGGAAGAATTGGGACAAAAATTGGAAAATTTTTAAGGGACTTTGAAAAAATTTCAACTGGAATTTTAGCCATTTTTTGACGTGAAATTTTAAACATGTGGACATGGATTTTGAAAATTCTAGAGAGAATTTTAAAAGCTTCAACAGAATTTCAACAATTTTGAGAGGGATTTGAAAAGTTTCAATGGGAATGGGAAGAATTGGGACAAAAATTGGAAAATTTTTAAGGGACTTTGAAAAAAATTCAACTGGAATTTTAGCCATTTTTTGACGTGAAATTGTAAACATGTGGACATGGATTTTGAAAATTCTAGAGAGAATTTTAAAAGCTTCAAGAGATTTTCAACAATTTTGAGAGGGATTTGAAAAGTTTCAATGGGAATGGGAAGAATTGGGACAAAAATTGGAAATTTTTTAAGGGACTTTGAAAAAATTTCAACTGGAATTTTAGCCATTTTTTGACGTGAAATTGTAAACATGTGGACATGGATTTTGAAAATTCTAGAAAGAATTTTAAAAGCTTCAACAGAATTTCTACAATTTTGAGAGGGATTTGAAAAGTTTCAATGGGAATGGGAAGAATTGGGACAAAAATTGGAAAATTTTGAAGGGACTTTGAAAAAATTTCAACTGGAATTTTGGCCATTTTTTTATGTGAAATTGTAAACATGTGGCCATGGATTTTGAAAATTCTAGAGAGAATTTTAAAAGCTTCAACAGAATTTCAACACTTTTGAGAGGGATTTGAAAAGTTTCAATGGGAATGGGAAGAATTGGGACAAAAATTGGAAAATTTTTAAGGGACTTTGAAAAAATTTCAACTGGAATTTTAGCAATTTTTTGACGTGAAATTGTAAACATGTGGCCATGGATTTTGAAAATTCTAGAGAGAATTTTAAAAGCTTCAAGAGAATTTCAACAATTTTGAGAGGGATTTGAAAAGTTTCAATGGGAATGGGAAGAATTGGGACAAAAATTGGAAAATTTTTAAGGGACTTTGAAAAAATTTCAACTGGAATTTTAGCAATTTTTTTATGTGAAATTGTAAACATGTGGCCATGGATTTTGAAAATTCTAGAGAGAATTTTAAAAGCTTCAACAGAATTTCTACAATTTTGAGAGGAATTTGAAAAGTTTCAATGGGAATGGGAAGAATTGGGACAAAAATTGGAAAATTTTTAAGGGACTTTGAAAAAATTTCAACTGGAATTTTAGCCATTTTTTGACGTGAAATTGTAAACATGTGGACATGGATTTTGAAAATTCTAGAGAGAATTTTAAAAGCTTCAACAGAATTTCTACAATTTTGAGAGGAATTTGAAAAGTTTCAATGGGAATGGGAAGAATTGGGACAAAAATTGGAAAACTTTTAAGGGACTTTGAAAACATTTCAACTGGAATTTTAGCCATTTTTTGACGTGAAATTGTAAACATGTGGACATGGATTTTGAAAATTCTAGAGAGAATTTTAAAAGCTTCAAGAGAATTTCAACAATTTTGAGAGGGATTTGAAAAGTTTCAATGGGAATGGGAAGAATTGGGACAAAAATTGGAAAATTTTTAAGGGACTTTGAAAAAATTTCAACTGGAATTTTAGCCATTTTTTGACGTGAAATTGTAAACATGTGGCCATGGATTTTGAAAATTCTAGAGAGAATTTTAAAAGCTTCAACAGAATTTCAACAATTTTGAGAGGGATTTGAAAAGTTTCAATGGGAATGGGAAGAATTGGGACAAAAATTGGAAAATTTTTAAGGGACTTTGAAAAAATTTCAACTGGAATTTTAGCCATTTTTTGACGTGAAATTGTAAACATGTGGACATGGATTTTGAAAATTCTAGAGAGAATTTTAAAAGCTTCAAGAGAATTTCTACAATTTTGAGAGGAATTTGAAAAGTTTCAATGGGAATGGGAAGAATTGGGACAAAAATTGGAAAACTTTTAAGGGACTTTGAAAACATTTCAACTGGAATTTTAGCCATTTTTTGACGTGAAATTGTAAACATGTGGACATGGATTTTGAAAATTCTAGAGAGAATTTTAAAAGCTTCAAGAGAATTTCAACAATTTTGAGAGGGATTTGAAAAGTTTCAATGGGAATGGGAAGAATTGGGACAAAAATTGGAAAATTTTTAAGGGACTTTGAAAAAATTTCAACTGGAATTTTAGCCATTTTTTGACGTGAAATTGTAAACATGTGGCCATGGATTTTGAAAATTCTAGAGAGAATTTTAAAAGCTTCAACAGAATTTCAACAATTTTGAGAGGGATTTGAAAAGTTTCAATGGGAATGGGAAGAATTGGGACAAAAATTGGAAAATTTTTAAGGGACTTTGAAAAAATTTCAACTGGAATTTTAGCCATTTTTTGACGTGAAATTGTAAACATGTGGACATGGATTTTGAAAATTCTAGAGAGAATTTTAAAAGCTTCAACAGAATTTCTACAATTTTGAGAGGGATTTGAAAAGTTTCAATGGGAATGGGAAGAATTGGGACAAAAATTGGAAAATTTTGAAGGGACTTTGAAAACATTTCAACTGGAATTTTGGCCATTTTTTTATGTGAAATTGTAAACATGTGGCCATGGATTTTGAAAATTCTAGAGAGAATTTTAAAAGCTTCAAGAGAATTTCAACACTTTTGAGAGGGATTTGAAAAGTTTCAATGGGAATGGGAAGAATTGGGACAAAAATTGGAAAATTTTTAAGGGACTTTGAAAAAATTTCAACTGGAATTTTAGCAATTTTTTGACGTGAAATTGTAAACATGTGGCCATGGATTTTGAAAATTCTAGAGAGAATTTTAAAAGCTTCAAGAGAATTTCAACAATTTTGAGAGGGATTTGAAAAGTTTCAATGGGAATGGGAAGAATTGGGACAAAAATTGGAAAATTTTTAAGGGACTTTGAAAAAATTTCAACTGGAATTTTAGCAATTTTTTTATGTGAAATTGTAAACATGTGGCCATGGATTTTGAAAATTCTAGAGAGAATTTTAAAAGCTTCAACAGAATTTCTACAATTTTGAGAGGAATTTGAAAAGTTTCAATGGGAATGGGAAGAATTGGGACAAAAATTGGAAAATTTTTAAGGGACTTTGAAAAAATTTCAACTGGAATTTTAGCCATTTTTTGACGTGAAATTGTAAACATGTGGACATGGATTTTGAAAATTCTAGAGAGAATTTTAAAAGCTTCAACAGAATTTCTACAATTTTGAGAGGAATTTGAAAAGTTTCAATGGGAATGGGAAGAATTGGGACAAAAATTGGAAAACTTTTAAGGGACTTTGAAAACATTTCAACTGGAATTTTAGCCATTTTTTGACGTGAAATTGTAAACATGTGGACATGGATTTTGAAAATTCTAGAGAGAATTTTAAAAGCTTCAAGAGAATTTCAACAATTTTGAGAGGGATTTGAAAAGTTTCAATGGGAATGGGAAGAATTGGGACAAAAATTGGAAAATTTTTAAGGGACTTTGAAAAAATTTCAACTGGAATTTTAGCCATTTTTTGACGTGAAATTGTAAACATGTGGCCATGGATTTTGAAAATTCTAGAGAGAATTTTAAAAGCTTCAACAGAATTTCAACAATTTTGAGAGGGATTTGAAAAGTTTCAATGGGAATGGGAAGAATTGGGACAAAAATTGGAAAATTTTTAAGGGACTTTGAAAAAATTTCAACTGGAATTTTAGCCATTTTTTGACGTGAAATTGTAAACATGTGGACATGGATTTTGAAAATTCTAGAGAGAATTTTAAAAGCTTCAACAGAATTTCTACAATTTTGAGAGGAATTTGAAAAGTTTCAATGGGAATGGGAAGAATTGGGACAAAAATTGGAAAACTTTTAAGGGACTTTGAAAACATTTCAACTGGAATTTTAGCCATTTTTTGACGTGAAATTGTAAACATGTGGACATGGATTTTGAAAATTCTAGAGAGAATTTTAAAAGCTTCAAGAGAATTTCAACAATTTTGAGAGGGATTTGAAAAGTTTCAATGGGAATGGGAAGAATTGGGACAAAAATTGGAAAATTTTTAAGGGACTTTGAAAAAATTTCAACTGGAATTTTAGCCATTTTTTGACGTGAAATTGTAAACATGTGGCCATGGATTTTGAAAATTCTAGAGAGAATTTTAAAAGCTTCAACAGAATTTCAACAATTTTGAGAGGGATTTGAAAAGTTTCAATGGGAATGGGAAGAATTGGGACAAAAATTGGAAAATTTTTAAGGGACTTTGAAAAAATTTCAACTGGAATTTTAGCCATTTTTTGACGTGAAATTGTAAACATGTGGACATGGATTTTGAAAATTCTAGAGAGAATTTTAAAAGCTTTAACAGAATTTCTACAATTCTGAGAGGGATTTGAAAAGTTTCAATGGGAATGGGAAGAATTGGGACAAAATTTGGAAAATTTTTAAGGGACTTTGAAAAAATTTCAACTGGAATTTTAGCAATTTTTTGACGTGAAATTGTAAACATGTGGCCATGGATTTTGAAAATTCTAGAGAGAATTTTAAAAGCTTCAACAGAATTTCAACAATTTTGAGAGGGATTTGAAAAGTTTCAATGGGAATGGGAAGAATTGGGACAAAAATTGGAAAATTTTTAAGGGACTTTGAAAAAATTTCAACTGGAATTTTAGCCATTTTTTGACGTGAAATTGTAAACATGTGGCCATGGATTTTGAAAATTCTAGAGAGAATTTTAAAAGCTTCAACAGAATTTCAACAATTTTGAGAGGGATTTGAAAAGTTTCAATGGGAATGGGAAGAATTGGGACAAAAATTGGAAAATTTTTAAGGGACTTTGAAAAAATTTCAACTGGAATTTTAGCCATTTTTTGACGTGAAATTGTAAACATGTGGCCATGGATTTTGAAAATTCTAGAGAGAATTTTAAAAGCTTCAACAGAATTTCAACAATTTTGAGAGGGATTTGAAAAGTTTCAATGGGAATGGGAAGAATTGGGACAAAAATTGGAAAATTTTTAAGGGACTTTGAAAAAATTTCAACTGGAATTTTAGCCATTTTTTGACGTGAAATTGTAAACATGTGGACATGGATTTTGAAAATTCTAGAGAGAATTTTAAAAGCTTCAAGAGAATTTCAACAATTTTGAGAGGGATTTGAAAAGTTTCAATGGGAATGGGAAGAATTGGGACAAAAATTGGAAATTTTTTAAGGGACTTTGAAAAAATTTCAACTGGAATTTTAGCCATTTTTTGACGTGAAATTGTAAACATGTGGACATGGATTTTGAAAATTCTAGAAAGAATTTTAAAAGCTTCAACAGAATTTCTACAATTTTGAGAGGGATTTGAAAAGTTTCAATGGGAATGGGAAGAATTGGGACAAAAATTGGAAAATTTTTCAGGGACTTTGAAAAAATTTCAACTGGAATTTTGGCCATTTTTTTATGTGAAATTGTAAACATGTGGACATGGATTTTGAAAATTCTAGAGAGAATTTTAAAAGCTTCAACAGAATTTCAACAATTTTGAGAGGGATTTGAAAAGTTTCAATGGGAATGGGAAGAATTGGGACAAAAATTGGAAAATTTTTAAGGGACTTTGAAAAAATTTCAACTGGAATTTTAGCAATTTTTTGACGTGAAATTGTAAACATGTGGCCATGGATTTTGAAAATTCTAGAGAGAATTTTAAAAGCTTCAAGAGAATTTCAACAATTTTGAGAGGGATTTGAAAAGTTTCAATGGGAATGGGAAGAATTGGGACAAAAATTGGAAAATTTTTAAGGGACTTTGAAAAAATTTCAACTGGAATTTTAGCAATTTTTTTATGTGAAATTGTAAACATGTGGCCATGGATTTTGAAAATTCTAGAGAGAATTTTAAAAGCTTCAACAGAATTTCTACAATTTTGAGAGGAATTTGAAAAGTTTCAATGGGAATGGGAAGAATTGGGACAAAAATTGGAAAATTTTTAAGGGACTTTGAAAAAATTTCAACTGGAATTTTAGCCATTTTTTGACGTGAAATTGTAAACATGTGGACATGGATTTTGAAAATTCTAGAGAGAATTTTAAAAGCTTCAACAGAATTTCTACAATTTTGAGAGGAATTTGAAAAGTTTCAATGGGAATGGGAAGAATTGGGACAAAAATTGGAAAACTTTTAAGGGACTTTGAAAACATTTCAACTGGAATTTTAGCCATTTTTTGACGTGAAATTGTAAACATGTGGACATGGATTTTGAAAATTCTAGAGAGAATTTTAAAAGCTTCAAGAGAATTTCAACAATTTTGAGAGGGATTTGAAAAGTTTCAATGGGAATGGGAAGAATTGGGACAAAAATTGGAAAATTTTTAAGGGACTTTGAAAAAATTTCAACTGGAATTTTAGCCATTTTTTGACGTGAAATTGTAAACATGTGGCCATGGATTTTGAAAATTCTAGAGAGAATTTTAAAAGCTTCAACAGAATTTCAACAATTTTGAGAGGGATTTGAAAAGTTTCAATGGGAATGGGAAGAATTGGGACAAAAATTGGAAAATTTTTAAGGGACTTTGAAAAAATTTCAACTGGAATTTTAGCCATTTTTTGACGTGAAATTGTAAACATGTGGACATGGATTTTGAAAATTCTAGAGAGAATTTTAAAAGCTTTAACAGAATTTCTACAATTCTGAGAGGGATTTGAAAAGTTTCAATGGGAATGGGAAGAATTGGGACAAAATTTGGAAAATTTTTAAGGGACTTTGAAAAAATTTCAACTGGAATTTTAGCAATTTTTTGACGTGAAATTGTAAACATGTGGCCATGGATTTTGAAAATTCTAGAGAGAATTTTAAAAGCTTCAACAGAATTTCAACAATTTTGAGAGGGATTTGAAAAGTTTCAATGGGAATGGGAAGAATTGGGACAAAAATTGGAAAATTTTTAAGGGACTTTGAAAAAATTTCAACTGGAATTTTAGCCATTTTTTGACGTGAAATTGTAAACATGTGGACATGGATTTTGAAAATTCTAGAGAGAATTTTAAAAAGCTTTAACAGAATTTCTACAATTCTGAGAGGGATTTGAAAAGTTTCAATGGGAATGGGAAGAATTGGGACAAAAATTGGAAAATTTTTAAGGGACTTTGAAAAAATTTCAACTGGAATTTTAGCAATTTTTTGACGTGAAATTGTAAACATGTGGCCATGGATTTTGAAAATTCTAGAGAGAATTTTAAAAGCTTCAACAGAATTTCAACAATTTTGAGAGGGATTTGAAAAGTTTCAATGGGAATGGGAAGAATTGGGACAAAAATTGGAAAATTTTTAAGGGACTTTGAAAAAATTTCAACTGGAATTTTAGCCATTTTTTGACGTGAAATTGTAAACATGTGGCCATGGATTTTGAAAATTCTAGAGAGAATTTTAAAAGCTTCAACAGAATTTCAACAATTTTGAGAGGGATTTGAAAAGTTTCAATGGGAATGGGAAGAATTGGGACAAAAATTGGAAAATTTTTAAGGGACTTTGAAAAAATTTCAACTGGAATTTTAGCCATTTTTTGACGTGAAATTGTAAACATGTGGACATGGATTTTGAAAATTCTAGAGAGAATTTTAAAAGCTTCAACAGAATTTCAACAATTTTGAGAGGGATTTGAAAAGTTTCAATGGGAATGGGAAGAATTGGGACAAAAATTGGAAAATTTTTAAGGGACTTTGAAAAAAATTCAACTGGAATTTTAGCCATTTTTTGACGTGAAATTGTAAACATGTGGACATGGATTTTGAAAATTCTAGAGAGAATTTTAAAAGCTTCAAGAGATTTTCAACAATTTTGAGAGGGATTTGAAAAGTTTCAATGGGAATGGGAAGAATTGGGACAAAAATTGGAAATTTTTTAAGGGACTTTGAAAAAATTTCAACTGGAATTTTAGCCATTTTTTGACGTGAAATTGTAAACATGTGGACATGGATTTTGAAAATTCTAGAAAGAATTTTAAAAGCTTCAACAGAATTTCTACAATTTTGAGAGGGATTTGAAAAGTTTCAATGGGAATGGGAAGAATTGGGACAAAAATTGGAAAATTTTTAAGGGACTTTGAAAAAATTTCAACTGGAATTTTGGCCATTTTTTTATGTGAAATTGTAAACATGTGGCCATGGATTTTGAAAATTCTAGAGAGAATTTTAAAAGCTTCAACAGAATTTCTACAATTTTGAGAGGGATTTGAAAAGTTTCAATGGGAATGGGAAGAATTGGGACAAAAATTGGAAAATTTTTAAGGGACTTTGAAAAAATTTCAACTGGAATTTTAGCCATTTTTTGACGGGAAATTGTAAACATGTGGCCATGGATTTTGAAAATTCTAGAGAGAATTTTAAAAGCTTCAAGAGAATTTCAACAATTTTGAGAGGGATTTGAAAAGTTTCAATGGGAATGGGAAGAATTGGGACAAAAATTGGAAAATTTTTAAGGGACTTTGAAAAAATTTCAACTGGAATTTTAGCAATTTTTTTATGTGAAATTGTAAACATGTGGCCATGGATTTTGAAAATTCTAGAGAGAATTTTAAAAGCTTCAACAGAATTTCTACAATTTTGAGAGGAATTTGAAAAGTTTCAATGGGAATGGGAAGAATTGGGACAAAAATTGGAAAATTTTTAAGGGACTTTGAAAAAATTTCAACTGGAATTTTAGCCATTTTTTGACGTGAAATTGTAAACATGTGGACATGGATTTTGAAAATTCTAGAGAGAATTTTAAAAGCTTCAACAGAATTTCTACAATTTTGAGAGGAATTTGAAAAGTTTCAATGGGAATGGGAAGAATTGGGACAAAAATTGGAAAACTTTTAAGGGACTTTGAAAAAATTTCAACTGGAATTTTAGCCATTTTTTGACGTGAAATTGTAAACATGTGGCCATGGATTTTGAAAATTCTAGAGAGAATTTTAAAAGCTTCAGAGAATTTCAACAATTTTGAGAGGGATTTGAAAAGTTTCAATGGGAATGGGAAGAATTGGGACAAAAATTGGAAAATTTTTAAGGGACTTTGAAAAAATTTCAACTGGAATTTTAGCCATTTTTTGACGTGAAATTGTAAACATGTGGCCATGGATTTTGAAAATTCTAGAGAGAATTTTAAAAGCTTCAACAGAATTTCAACAATTTTGAGAGGGATTTGAAAAGTTTCAATGGGAATGGGAAGAATTGGGACAAAAATTGGAAAATTTTTAAGGGACTTTGAAAAAATTTCAACTGGAATTTTAGCCATTTTTTGACGTGAAATTGTAAACATGTGGACATGGATTTTGAAAATTCTAGAGAGAATTTTAAAAGCTTTAACAGAATTTCTACAATTCTGAGAGGGATTTGAAAAGTTTCAATGGGAATGGGAAGAATTGGGACAAAATTTGGAAATTTTTTAAGGGACTTTGAAAAAATTTCAACTGGAATTTTAGCAATTTTTTGACGTGAAATTGTAAACATGTGGCCATGGATTTTGAAAATTCTAGAGAGAATTTTAAAAGCTTCAACAGAATTTCAACAATTTTGAGAGGGATTTGAAAAGTTTCAATGGGAATGGGAAGAATTGGGACAAAAAATTGGAAAATTTTTAAGGGACTTTGAAAAAAATTCAACTGGAATTTTAGCCATTTTTTGACGTGAAATTGTAAACATGTGGCCATGGATTTTGAAAATTCTAGAGAGAATTTTAAAAGCTTCAAGAGAATTTCAACAATTTTGAGAGGGATTTGAAAAGTTTCAATGGGAATGGGAAGAATTGGGACAAAAATTGGAAAATTTTTCAGGGACTTTGAAAAAATTTCAACTGGAATTTTAGCCATTTTTTGACGTGAAATTGTAAACATGTGGTCATGGATTTTGAAAATTCTAGAGAGAATTTTAAAAGCTTCAACAGAATTTCTACAATTTTGAGAGGGATTTGAAAAGTTTCAATGGGAATTGGAAGAATTGGGACAAAAATTGGAAAATTTTTAAGGGACTTTGAAAAAATTTCAACTGGAATTTTGGCCATTTTTTTATGTGAAATTGTAAACATGTGGCCATGGATTTTGAAAATTCTAGAGAGAATTTTAAAAGCTTCAAGAGAATTTCAACAATTTTGAGAGGGATTTGAAAAGTTTCAATGGGAATGGGAAGAATTGGGACAAAAATTGGAAAATTTTTAAGGGACTTTGAAAAAATTTCAACTGGAATTTTAGCCATTTTTTGACGTGAAATTGTAAACATGTGGCCATGGATTTTGAAAATTCTAGAGAGAATTTTAAAAGCTTCAAGAGAATTTCAACAATTTTGAGAGGGATTTGAAAAGTTTCAATGGGAATGGGAAGAATTGGGACAAAAATTGGAAAATTTTTAAGGGACTTTGAAAAAATTTCAACTGGAATTTTAGCCATTTTTTTACGTGAAATTGTAAACATGTGGACATGGATTTTGAAAATTCTAGAGAGAATTTTAAAAGCTTCAAGAGAATTTCAACAATTTTGAGAGGGATTTGAAAAGTTTCAATGGGAATGGGAAGAATTGGGACAAAAATTGGAAAATTTTTAAGGGACTTTGAAAAAATTTCAACTGGAATTTTAGCCATTTTTTGACGTGAAATTGTAAACATGTGGACATGGATTTTGAAAATTCTAGAGAGAATTTTAAAAGCTTCAACAGAATTTCTACAGTTTTGAGAGGGATTTGAAAAGTTTCAATGGGAATGGGAAGAATTGGGACAAAAATTGGAAAATTTTTCAGGGACTTTGAAAAAATTTCAACTGGAATTTTAGCCATTTTTTGACGTGAAATTGTAAACATGTGGACATGGATTTTGAAAATTCTAGAGAGAATTTTAAAAGCTTCAAGAGAATTTCAACAATTTTGAGAGGGATTTGAAAAGTTTCAATGGGAATGGGAAGAATTGGGACAAAAATTGGAAAACTTTTAAGGGACTTTGAAAACATTTCAACTGGAATTTTAGCCATTTTTTGACGTGAAATTGTAAACATGTGGACATGGATTTTGAAAATTCTAGAGAGAATTTTAAAAGCTTCAAGAGAATTTCAACAATTTTGAGAGGGATTTGAAAAGTTTCAATGGGAATGGGAAGAATTGGGACAAAAATTGGAAAATTTTTCAGGGACTTTGAAAAAATTTCAACTGGAATTTTAGCCATTTTTTGACGTGAAATTGTAAACATGTGGCCATGGATTTTGAAAATTCTAGAGAGAATTTTAAAAGCTTCAAGAGAATTTCAACAATTTTGAGAGGGATTTGAAAAGTTTCAATGGGAATGGGAAGAATTGGGACAAAAATTGGAAAATTTTTAAGGGACTTTGAAAAAATTTCAACTGGAATTTTAGCCATTTTTTGACGTGAAATTGTAAACATGTGGCCATGGATTTTGAAAATTCTAGAGAGAATTTTAAAAGCTTCAAGAGAATTTCAACAATTCTGAGAGGGATTTGAAAAGTTTCAATGGGAATGGGAAGAATTGGGACAAAAATTGGAAAATTTTTCAGGGACTTTGAAAAAATTTCAACTGGAATTTTAGCAATTTTTTGACGTGAAATTGTAAACATGTGGACATGGATTTTGAAAATTCTAGAGAGAATTTTAAAAGCTTCAAGAGAATTTCAACAATTTTGAGAGGGATTTGAAAAGTTTCAATGGGAATGGGAAGAATTGGGACAAAAATTGGAAAATTTTTAAGGGACTTTGAAAAAATTTCAACTGAAATTTTAGCATTTTTTTTTACGTGCAATTGTAAACATGTGGACATGGATTTTGAAAATTCTAGAGAGAATTTTAAAAGCTTCAACAGAATTTCAACAATTTTGAGAGGGATTTGAAAAGTTTCAATGGGAATGGGAAGAATTGGGACAAAAATTGGAAAATTTTTCAGGGACTTTGAAAAAATTTCAACTGGAATTTTAGCCATTTTTTGACGTGAAATTGTAAACATGTGGACATGGATTTTGAAAATTCTAGAGAGAATTTTAAAAGCTTCAAGAGAATTTCAACAATTTTGAGAGGGATTTGAAAAGTTTCAATGGGAATGGGAAGAATTGGGACAAAAATTGGAAAACTTTTAAGGGACTTTGAAAACATTTCAACTGGAATTTTAGCCATTTTTGACGTGAAATTGTAAACATGTGGACATGGATTTTGAAAATTCTAGAGAGAATTTTAAAAGCTTCAAGAGAATTTCAACAATTTTGAGAGGGATTTGAAAAGTTTCAATGGGAATGGGAAGAATTGGGACAAAAATTGGAAAATTTTTCAGGGACTTTGAAAAAATTTCAACTGGAATTTTAGCCATTTTTTGACGTGAAATTGTAAACATGTGGCCATGGATTTTGAAAATTCTAGAGAGAATTTTAAAAGCTTCAAGAGAATTTCAACAATTTTGAGAGGGATTTGAAAAGTTTCAATGGGAATGGGAAGAATTGGGACAAAAATTGGAAAATTTTTAAGGGACTTTGAAAAAATTTCAACTGGAATTTTAGCCATTTTTTGACGTGAAATTGTAAACATGTGGCCATGGATTTTGAAAATTCTAGAGAGAATTTTAAAAGCTTCAAGAGAATTTCAACAATTCTGAGAGGGATTTGAAAAGTTTCAATGGGAATGGGAAGAATTGGGACAAAAATTGGAAAATTTTTCAGGGACTTTGAAAAAATTTCAACTGGAATTTTAGCAATTTTTTGACGTGAAATTGTAAACATGTGGACATGGATTTTGAAAATTCTAGGAGAGAATTTTAAAAGCTTCAAGAGAATTTCAACAATTTTGAGAGGGATTTGAAAAGTTTCAATGGGAATGGGAAGAATTGGGACAAAAATTGGAAAATTTTTAAGGGACTTTGAAAAAATTTCAACTGAAATTTTAGCATTTTTTTTTACGTGCAATTGTAAACATGTGGACATGGATTTTGAAAATTCTAGAGAGAATTTTAAAAGCTTCAACAGAATTTCAACAATTTTGAGAGGGATTTGAAAAGTTTCAATGGGAATGGGAAGAATTGGGACAAAAATTGGAAAATTTTAAGGGACTTGGAAAAAATTTCAACTGGAATTTTAGCCATTTTTTGACGTGAAATTGTAAACATGTGGCCATGGATTTTGAAAATTCTAGAGAGAATTTTAAAAGCTTCAAGAGAATTTCTACAATTTTGAGAGGGATTTGAAAAGTTTCAGTGGGAATGGGAAGAATTGGAACAAAAATTGGAAAATTTTTAAGGGACTTTGAAAAAATTTCAACTGGAATTTTAGCAATTTTTTGACGTGAAATTGTAAACATGTGGCCATGGATTTTGAAAATTCTAGAGAGAATTTTAAAAGCTTCAAGAGAATTTCAACAATTTTGAGAGGGATTTGAAAAGTTTCAATGGGAATGGGAAGAATTGGGACAAAAATTGGAAAATTTTTCAGGGACTTTGAAAAAATTTCAACTGGAATTTTAGCAATTTTTTGACGTGAAATTGTAAACATGTGGACATGGATTTTGAAAATTCTAGAGAGAATTTTAAAAGCTTCAAGAGAATTTCAACAATTTTGAGAGGGATTTGAAAAGTTTCAATGGGAATGGGAAGAATTGGGACAAAAATTGGAAAATTTTTAAGGGACTTTGAAAAAATTTCAACTGGAATTTTAGCCATTTTTTGACGTGAAATTGTAAACATGTGGACATGGATTTTGAAAATTCTAGAGAGAATTTTAAAAGCTTCAAGAGAATTTCAACAATTTTGAGAGGGATTTGAAAAGTTTCAATGGGAATGGGAAGAATTGGGACAAAAATTGGAAAATTTTGAAGGGACTTTGAAAAAATTTCAACTGGAATTTTAGCCATTTTTTGACGTGAAATTGTAAACATGTGGACATGGATTTTGAAAATTCTAGAGAGAATTTTAAAAGCTTCAAGAGAATTTCAACAATTCTGAGAGGGATTTGAAAAGTTTCAATGGGAATGGGAAGAATTGGGACAAAAATTGGAAAATTTTTAAGGGACTTTGAAAAAATTTCAACTGGAATTTTAGCCATTTTTTGACGTGAAATTGTAAACATGTGGCCATGGATTTTGAAAATTCTAGAGAGAATTTTAAAAGCTTCAAGAGAATTTCAACAATTTTGAGAGGGATTTGAAAAGTTTCAATGGGAATGGGAAGAATTGGGACAAAAATTGGAAAATTTTTAAGGGACTTTGAAAAAATTTCAACTGAAATTTTAGCATTTTTTTTTACGTGCAATTGTAAACATGTGGACATGGATTTTGAAAATTCTAGAGAGAATTTTAAAAGCTTCAACAGAATTTCAACAATTTTGAGAGGGATTTGAAAAGTTTCAATGGGAATGGGAAGAATTGGGACAAAAATTGGAAAATTTTTAAGGGACTTTGAAAAAATTTCAACTGGAATTTTAGCCATTTTTTGACGTGAAATTGTAAACATGTGGCCATGGATTTTGAAAATTCTAGAGAGAATTTTAAAAGCTTCAACAGAATTTCTACAATTTTGAGAGGGATTTGAAAAGTTTCAGTGGGAATGGGAAGAATTGGGACAAAAATTGGAAAATTTTTAAGGGACTTTGAAAAAATTTCAACTGGAATTTTAGCAATTTTTTGACGTGAAATTGTAAACATGTGGCCATGGATTTTGAAAATTCTAGAGAGAATTTTAAAAGCTTCAAGAGAATTTCAACAATTTTGAGAGGGATTTGAAAAGTTTCAATGGGAATGGGAAGAATTGGGACAAAAATTGGAAAATTTTTCAGGGACTTTGAAAAAATTTCAACTGGAATTTTTAGCAATTTTTTGACGTGAAATTGTAAACATGTGGACATGGATTTTGAAAATTCTAGAGAGAATTTTAAAAGCTTCAAGAGAATTTCAACAATTTTGAGAGGAATTTGAAAAGTTTCAATGGGAATGGGAAGAATTGGGACAAAAATTGGAAAATTTTTAAGGGACTTTGAAAAAATTTCAACTGGAATTTTAGCCATTTTTTGACGTGAAATTGTAAACATGTGGACATGGATTTTGAAAATTCTAGAGAGAATTTTAAAAGCTTCAAGAGAATTTCCACAATTTTGAGAGGAATTTGAAAAGTTTCAATGGGAATGGGAAGAATTGGGACAAAAATTGGAAAACTTTTAAGGGACTTTGAAAACATTTCAACTGGAATTTTAGCCATTTTTTGACGTGAAATTGTAAACATGTGGCCATGGATTTTGAAGATTCTAGAGAGAATTTTAAAAGCTTCAAGAGAATTTCAACAATTTTGAGAGGGATTTGAAAAGTTTCAATGGGAATGGGAAGAATTGGGACAAAAATTGGAAAATTTTTAAGGGACTTTGAAAAAATTTCAACTGGAATTTTAGCCATTTTTTGACGTGAAATTGTAAACATGTGGACATGGATTTTGAAAATTCTAGAGAGAATTTTAAAAGCTTCAAGAGAATTTCAACAATTTTGAGAGGGATTTGAAAAGTTTCAATGGGAATGGGAAGAATTGGGACAAAAATTGGAAAATTTTTAAGGGACTTTGAAAAAATTTCAACTGGAATTTTAGCAATTTTTTGACGTGAAATTGTAAACATGTGGACATGGATTTTGAAAATTCTAGAGAGAATTTTAAAAGCTTCAAGAGAATTTCAACAATTCTGAGAGGGATTTGAAAAGTTTCAATGGGAATGGGAAGAATTGGGACAAAAATTGGAAAATTTTTAAGGGACTTTGAAAAAATTTCAACTGGAATTTTAGCCATTTTTTGACGTGAAATTGTAAACATGTGGACATGGATTTTGAAAATTCTAGAGAGAATTTTAAAAGCTTCAACAGAATTTCTACAATTTTGAGAGGGATTTGAAAAGTTTCAATGGGAATGGGAAGAATTGGAACAAAAATTGGAAATTTTTTAAGGGACTTTGAAAAAATTTCAACTGGAATTTTAGCCATTTTTTGACGTGAAATTGTAAACATGTGGCCATGGATTTTGAAAATTCTAGAGAGAATTTTAAAAGCTTCAAGAGAATTTCAACAATTTTGAGAGGGATTTGAAAAGTTTCAATGGGAATGGGAAGAATTGGGACAAAAATTGGAAAATTTTTCAGGGACTTTGAAAAAATTTCAACTGGAATTTTAGCAATTTTTTGACGTGAAATTGTAAACATGTGGACATGGATTTTGAAAATTCTAGAGAGAATTTTAAAAGCTTCAAGAGAATTTCAACAATTTTGAGAGGGATTTGAAAAGTTTCAATGGGAATGGGAAGAATTGGGACAAAAATTGGAAAATTTTTAAGGGACTTTGAAAAAATTTCAACTGGAATTTTAGCCATTTTTTGACGTGAAATTGTAAACATGTGGACATGGATTTTGAAAATTCTAGAGAGAATTTTAAAAGCTTCAACAGAATTTCAACAATTTTGAGAGGAATTTGAAAAGTTTCAATGGGAATGGGAAGAATTGGGACAAAAATTGGAAAACTTTTAAGGGACTTTGAAAACATTTCAACTGGAATTTTAGCCATTTTTTGACGTGAAATTGTAAACATGTGGACATGGATTTTGAAAATTCTAGAGAGAATTTTAAAAGCTTCAAGAGAATTTCAACAATTTTGAGAGGGATTTGAAAAGTTTCAATGGGAATGGGAAGAATTGGGACAAAAATTGGAAAATTTTTCAGGGACTTTGAAAAAATTTCAACTGGAATTTTAGCCATTTTTTGACGTGAAATTGTAAACATGTGGACATGGATTTTGAAAATTCTAGAGAGAATTTTAAAAGCTTCAAGAGAATTTCAACAATTTTGAGAGGGATTTGAAAAGTTTCAATGGGAATGGGAAGAATTGGGACAAAAAATTGGAAAATTTTTAAGGGACTTTGAAAAAATTTCAACTGGAATTTTAGCCATTTTTTGACGTGAAATTGTAAACATGTGGACATGGATTTTGAAAATTCTAGAGAGAATTTTAAAAGCTTCAAGAGAATTTCAACAATTCTGAGAGGGATTTGAAAAGTTTCAATGGGAATGGGAAGAATTGGGACAAAAATTGGAAAATTTTTAAGGGACTTTGAAAAAATTTCAACTGGAATTTTAGCAATTTTTTGACGTGAAATTGTAAACATGTGGCCATGGATTTTGAAAATTCTAGAGAGAATTTTAAAAGCTTCAACAGAATTTCAACAATTTTGAGAGGGATTTGAAAAGTTTCAATGGGAATGGGAAGAATTGGGACAAAAATTGGAAAATTTTGAAGGGACTTTGAAAAAATTTCAACTGAAATTTTAGCATTTTTTTTACGTGCAATTGTAAACATGTGGACATGGATTTTGAAAATTCTAGAGAGAATTTTAAAAGCTTCAAGAGAATTTCAACAATTTTGAGAGGGATTTGAAAAGTTTCAATGGGAATGGGAAGAATTGGGACAAAAATTGGAAAATTTTTAAGGGACTTTGAAAAAATTTCAACTGGAATTTTAGCCATTTTTTGACGTGAAATTGTAAACATGTGGCCATGGATTTTGAAAATTCTAGAGAGAATTTTAAAAGCTTCAAGAGAATTTCAACAATTTTGAGAGGGATTTGAAAAGTTTCAATGGGAATGGGAAGAATTGGGACAAAAATTGGAAAATTTTCAGGGACTTTGAAAAAATTTCAACTGGAATTTTAGCCATTTTTTGACGTGAAATTGTAAACATGTGGACATGGATTTTGAAAATTCTAGAGAGAATTTTAAAAGCTTCAACAGAATTTCTACAATTTTGAGAGGGATTTGAAAAGTTTCAATGGGAATGGGAAGAATTGGAACAAAAATTGGAAATTTTTTAAGGGACTTTGAAAAAATTTCAACTGGAATTTTAGCCATTTTTTTGACGTGAAATTGTAAACATGTGGCCATGGATTTTGAAAATTCTAGAGAGAATTTTAAAAGCTTCAAGAGAATTTCAACAATTTTGAGAGGGATTTGAAAAGTTTCAATGGGAATGGGAAGAATTGGGACAAAAATTGGAAAATTTTTCAGGGACTTTGAAAAAATTTCAACTGGAATTTTAGCCATTTTTTGACGTGAAATTGTAAACATGTGGACATGGATTTTGAAAATTCTAGAGAGAATTTTAAAAGCTTCAAGAGAATTTCAACAATTTTGAGAGGAATTTGAAAAGTTTCAATGGGAATGGGAAGAATTGGGACAAAAATTGGAAAATTTTTAAGGGACTTTGAAAAAATTTCAACTGGAATTTTAGCCATTTTTTGACGTGAAATTGTAAACATGTGGACATGGATTTTGAAAATTCTAGAGAGAATTTTAAAAAGCTTCAACAGAATTTCAACAATTTTGAGAGGGATTTGAAAAGTTTCAATGGGAATGAAGAATTGGGACAAAATTGGAAAATTTTTAAGGGACTTTGAAAAATTTCAACTGGAATTTTAGCAATTTTTTGACGTGAAATTGTAAACATGTGGCCATGGATTTTGAAAATTCTAGAGAGAATTTTAAAAGCTTCAACAGAATTTCAACAATTTTGAGAGGGATTTGAAAAGTTTCAATGGGAATGGGAAGAATTGGGACAAAAATTGGAAAATTTTGAAGGGACTTTGAAAAAATTTCAACTGAAATTTTAGCATTTTTTTTACGTGCAATTGTAAACATGTGGACATGGATTTTGAAAATTCTAGAGAGAATTTTAAAAGCTTCAAGAGAATTTCAACAATTTTGAGAGGGATTTGAAAAGTTTCAATGGGAATGGGAAGAATTGGGACAAAAATTGGAAAATTTTTAAGGGACTTTGAAAAAATTTCAACTGGAATTTTAGCCATTTTTTGACGTGAAATTGTAAACATGTGGCCATGGATTTTGAAAATTCTAGAGAGAATTTTAAAAGCTTCAAGAGAATTTCAACAATTTTGAGAGGGATTTGAAAAGTTTCAATGGGAATGGGAAGAATTGGGACAAAAATTGGAAAATTTTTAAGGGACTTTGAAAAAATTTCAACTGGAATTTTAGCCATTTTTTGACGTGAAATTGTAAACATGTGGACATGGATTTTGAAAATTCTAGAGAGAATTTTAAAAGCTTCAACAGAATTTCTACAATTTTGAGAGGGATTTGAAAAGTTTCAATGGGAATGGGAAGAATTGGAACAAAAATTGGAAATTTTTTAAGGGACTTTGAAAAAATTTCAACTGGAATTTTAGCCATTTTTTGACGTGAAATTGTAAACATGTGGCCATGGATTTTGAAAATTCTAGAGAGAATTTTAAAAGCTTCAAGAGAATTTCAACAATTTTGAGAGGGATTTGAAAAGTTTCAATGGGAATGGGAAGAATTGGGACAAAAATTGGAAAATTTTTCAGGGACTTTGAAAAAATTTCAACTGGAATTTTAGCCATTTTTTGACGTGAAATTGTAAACATGTGGACATGGATTTTGAAAATTCTAGAGAGAATTTTAAAAGCTTCAAGAGAATTTCAACAATTTTGAGAGGAATTTGAAAAGTTTCAATGGGAATGGGAAGAATTGGGACAAAAATTGGAAAATTTTTAAGGGACTTTGAAAAAATTTCAACTGGAATTTTAGCCATTTTTTGACGTGAAATTGTAAACATGTGGACATGGATTTTGAAAATTCTAGAGAGAATTTTAAAAGCTTCAACAGAATTTCAACAATTTTGAGAGGGATTTGAAAAGTTTCAATGGGAATGGGAAGAATTGGGACAAAAATTGGAAAATTTTTAAGGGACTTTGAAAAAATTTCAACTGGAATTTTAGCCATTTTTTTATGTGAAATTGTAAACATGTGGCCATGGATTTTGAAAATTCTAGAGAGAATTTTAAAAGCTTCAAGAGAATTTCAACAATTTTGAGAGGGATTTGAAAAGTTTCAATGGGAATGGGAAGAATTGGGACAAAAATTGGAAAATTTTTAAGGGACTTTGAAAAAATTTCAACTGAAATTTTAGCATTTTTTTTACGTGCAATTGTAAACATGTGGACATGGATTTTGAAAATTCTAGAGAGAATTTTAAAAGCTTCAACAGAATTTCAACAATTTTGAGAGGGATTTGAAAAGTTTCAATGGGAATGGGAAGAATTGGGACAAAAATTGGAAAATTTTTAAGGGACTTGGAAAAAATTTCAACTGGAATTTTAGCCATTTTTTGACGTGAAATTGTAAACATGTGGCCATGGATTTTGAAAATTCTAGAGAGAATTTTAAAAGCTTCAAGAGAATTTCAACAATTTTGAGAGGGATTTGAAAAGTTTCAATGGGAATGGGAAGAATTGGGACAAAAATTGGAAAATTTTTAAGGGACTTTGAAAAAATTTCAACTGGAATTTTAGCCATTTTTTGACGTGAAATTGTAAACATGTGGACATGGATTTTGAAAATTCTAGAGAGAATTTTAAAAGCTTCAACAGAATTTCTACAATTTTGAGAGGGATTTGAAAAGTTTCAATGGGAATGGGAAGAATTGGGACAAAAATTGGAAATTTTTAAGGGACTTTGAAAAAATTTCAACTGGAATTTTAGCCATTTTTTGACGTGAAATTGTAAACATGTGGACATGGATTTTGAAAATTCTAGAGAGAATTTTAAAAGCTTCAACAGAATTTCTACAATTTTGAGAGGGATTTGAAAAGTTTCAATGGGAATGGGAAGAATTGGAACAAAAATTGGAAATTTTTTAAGGGACTTTGAAAAAATTTCAACTGGAATTTTAGCCATTTTTTGACGTGAAATTGTAAACATGTGGCCATGGATTTTGAAAATTCTAGAGAGAATTTTAAAAGCTTCAAGAGAATTTCAACAATTTTGAGAGGGATTTGAAAAGTTTCAATGGGAATGGGAAGAATTGGGACAAAAATTGGAAAATTTTTCAGGGACTTTGAAAAAATTTCAACTGGAATTTTAGCAATTTTTTGACGTGAAATTGTAAACATGTGGACATGGATTTTGAAAATTCTAGAGAGAATTTTAAAAGCTTCAAGAGAATTTCAACAATTTGAGAGGAATTTGAAAAGTTTCAATGGGAATGGGAAGAATTGGGACAAAAATTGGAAAATTTTGAAGGGACTTTGAAAAAATTTCAACTGGAATTTTAGCCATTTTTTGACGTGAAATTGTAAACATGTGGCCATGGATTTTGAAAATTCTAGAGAGAATTTTAAAAGCTTTAACAGAATTTCTACAATTCTGAGAGGGATTTGAAAAGTTTCAATGGGAATGGGAAGAATTGGGACAAAAATTGGAAAATTTTTCAGGGACTTTGAAAAATTTCAACTGGAATTTTAGCAATTTTTTGACGTGAAATTGTAAACATGTGGACATGGATTTTGAAAATTCTAGAGAGAATTTTAAAAGCTTCAACAGAATTTCTACAATTCTGAGAGGGATTTGAAAAGTTTCAATGGGAATGGGAAGAATTGGGACAAAAATTGGAAAATTTTTAAGGGACTTTGAAAAAATTTCAACTGGAATTTTAGCCATTTTTTGACGTGAAATTGTAAACATGTGGACATGGATTTTGAAAATTCTAGAGAGAATTTTAAAAGCTTCAAGAGAATTTCAACAATTTTGAGAGGGATTTGAAAAGTTTCAATGGGAATGGGAAGAATTGGGACAAAAATTGGAAAATTTTTAAGGGACTTTGAAAAAATTTCAACTGGAATTTTAGCCATTTTTTTATGTGAAATTGTAAACATGTGGACATGGATTTTGAAAATTCTAGAGAGAATTTTAAAAGCTTCAACAGAATTTCAACAATTTTGAGAGGGATTTGAAAAGTTTCAATGGGAATGGGAAGAATTGGAACAAAAATTGGAAATTTTTTAAGGGACTTTGAAAAAATTTCAACTGGAATTTTAGCCATTTTTTGACGTGAAATTGTAAACATGTGGCCATGGATTTTGAAAATTCTAGAGAGAATTTTAAAAGCTTCAAGAGAATTTCAACAATTTTGAGAGGGATTTGAAAAGTTTCAATGGGAATGGGAAGAATTGGGACAAAAATTGGAAAATTTTTAAGGGACTTTGAAAAAATTTCAACTGGAATTTTAGCCATTTTTTGACGTGAAATTGTAAACATGTGGCCATGGATATTGAAAATTCTAGAGAGAATTTTAAAAGCTTCAAGAGAATTTCAACAATTTTGAGAGGGATTTGAAAAGTTTCAATGGGAATGGGAAGAATTGGAACAAAAATTGGAAAATTTTTAAGGGACTTTGAAAAAATTTCAACTGGAATTTTAGCCATTTTTTGACGTGAAATTGTAAACATGTGGCCATGGATTTTGAAAATTCTAGAGAGAATTTTAAAAGCTTCAAGAGAATTTCTACAATTTTGAGAGGGATTTGAAAAGTTTCAATGGGAATGGGAAGAATTGGGACAAAAATTGGAAAATTTTTAAGGGACTTTGAAAAAATTTCAACTGGAATTTTAGCCATTTTTTGACGTGAAATTGTAAACATGTGGACATGGATTTTGAAAATTCTAGAGAGAATTTTAAAAGCTTCAACAGAATTTCTACAATTTTGAGAGGGATTTGAAAAGTTTCAATGGGAATGGGAAGAATTGGAACAAAAATTGGAAATTTTTTAAGGGACTTTGAAAAAATTTCAACTGGAATTTTAGCCATTTTTTGACGTGAAATTGTAAACATGTGGCCATGGATTTTGAAAATTCTAGAGAGAATTTTAAAAGCTTCAAGAGAATTTCAACAATTTTGAGAGGGATTTGAAAAGTTTCAATGGGAATGGGAAGAATTGGGACAAAAATTGGAAAATTTTTCAGGGACTTTGAAAAAATTTCAACTGGAATTTTAGCAATTTTTTGACGTGAAATTGTAAACATGTGGACATGGATTTTGAAAATTCTAGAGAGAATTTTAAAAGCTTCAAGAGAATTTCAACAATTTTGAGAGGAATTTGAAAAGTTTCAATGGGAATGGGAAGAATTGGGACAAAAATTGGAAAATTTTGAAGGGACTTTGAAAAAATTTCAACTGGAATTTTAGCCATTTTTTGACGTGAAATTGTAAACATGTGGACATGGATTTTGAAAATTCTAGAGAGAATTTTAAAAGTTTAACAGAATTTCTACAATTCTGAGAGGGATTTGAAAAGTTTCAATGGGAATGGGAAGAATTGGGACAAAAATTGGAAAATTTTTCAGGGACTTTGAAAAAATTTCAACTGGAATTTTAGCAATTTTTTGACGTGAAATTGTAAACATGTGGACATGGATTTTGAAAATTCTAGAGAGAATTTTAAAAGCTTCAACAGAATTTCAACAATTTTGAGAGGGATTTGAAAAGTTTCAATGGGAATGGGAAGAATTGGGACAAAAATTGGAAAATTTTTAAGGGACTTTGAAAAAATTTCAACTGGAATTTTAGCCATTTTTTGACGTGAAATTGTAAACATGTGGACATGGATTTTGAAAATTCTAGAGACAATTTTAAAAGCTTCAAGAGAATTTCAACAATTTTGAGAGGGATTTGAAAAGTTTCAATGGGAATGGGAAGAATTGGGACAAAAATTGGAAAATTTTTAAGGGACTTTGAAAAATTTCAACTGGAATTTTAGCCATTTTTTTATGTGAAATTGTAAACATGTGGCCATGGATATTGAAAATTCTAGAGAGAATTTTAAAAGCTTCAAGAGAATTTCAACAATTTTGAGAGGGATTTGAAAAGTTTCAATGGGAATGGGAAGAATTGGAACAAAAATTGGAAAATTTTTAAGGGACTTTGAAAAAATTTCAACTGGAATTTTAGCCATTTTTTGACGTGAAATTGTAAACATGTGGACATGGATTTTGAAAATTCTAGAGAGAATTTTAAAAGCTTTAACAGAATTTCTACAATTCTGATAGGGATTTGAAAAGTTTCAATGGGAATGGGAAGAATTGGGACAAAAATTGGAAAATTTTTAAGGGACTTGGAAAAAATTTCAACTGGAATTTTAGCAATTTTTTGACGTGAAATTGTAAACATGTGGACATGGATTTTGAAAATTCTAGAGAGAATTTTAAAAGCTTCAACAGAATTTCAACAATTTTGAGAGGGATTTGAAAAGTTTCAATGGGAATGGGAAGAATTGGAACAAAAATTGGAAAAATTTTAAGGGACTTTGAAAAAATTTCAACTGGAATTTTAGCATTTTTTGACGTGAATTGTAAACATGTGGCCATGGATTTTGAAAATTCTAGAGAGAATTTTAAAAGCTTCAAGAGAATTTCAACAATTTTGAGAGGGATTTGAAAAGTTTCAATGGGAATGGGAAGAATTGGGACAAAAATTGGAAAATTTTTCAGGGACTTTGAAAAAATTTCAACTGGAATTTTAGCAATTTTTTGACGTGAAATTGTAAACATGTGGACATGGATTTTGAAAATTCTAGAGAGAATTTTAAAAGCTTCAAGAGAATTTCAACAATTTTGAGAGGAATTTGAAAAGTTTCAATGGGAATGGGAAGAATTGGGACAAAAATTGGAAATTTTGAAGGGACTTTGAAAAAATTTCAACTGGAATTTTAGCCATTTTTGACGTGAAATTGTAAACATGTGGACATGGATTTTGAAAATTCTAGAGAGAATTTTAAAAGCTTTAACAGAATTTCTACAATTCTGAGAGGGATTTGAAAAGTTTCAATGGGAATGGGAAGAATTGGGACAAAAATTGGAAAATTTTTCAGGGACTTTGAAAAAATTTCAACTGGAATTTTAGCAATTTTTTGACGTGAAATTGTAAACATGTGGACATGGATTTTGAAAATTCTAGAGAGAATTTTAAAAGCTTCAACAGAATTTCTACAATTTTGAGAGGGATTTGAAAAGTTTCAATGGGAATGGGAAGAATTGGGACAAAAATTGGAAAATTTTTAAGGGACTTTGAAAAAATTTCAACTGGAATTTTAGCCATTTTTTGACGTGAAATTGTAAACATGTGGACATGGATTTTGAAAATTCTAGAGACAATTTTAAAAGCTTCAACAGAATTTCAACAATTTTGAGAGGGATTTGAAAAGTTTCAATGGGAATGGGAAGAATTGGGACAAAAATTGGAAAATTTTTAAGGGACTTTGAAAAAATTTCAACTGGAATTTTAGCCATTTTTTTATGTGAAATTGTAAACATGTGGACATGGATTTTGAAAATTCTAGAGAGAATTTTAAAAGCTTCAACAGAATTTCAACAATTTTGAGAGGGATTTGAAAAGTTTCAATGGGAATGGGAAGAATTGGGACAAAAATTGGAAAATTTTTAAGGGACTTTGAAAAAATTTCAACTGGAATTTTAGCCATTTTTTGACGTGAAATTGTAAACATGTGGCCATGGATTTTGAAAATTCTAGAGAGAATTTTAAAAGCTTCAAGAGAATTTCAACAATTTTGAGAGGGATTTGAAAAGTTTCAATGGGAATGGGAAGAATTGGGACAAAAATTGGAAAATTTTTAAGGGACTTTGAAAAAATTTCAACTGGAATTTTAGCCATTTTTTGACGTGAAATTGTAAACATGTGGCCATGGATATTGAAAATTCTAGAGAGAATTTTAAAAGCTTCAAGAGAATTTCAACAATTTTGAGAGGGATTTGAAAAGTTTCAATGGGAATGGGAAGAATTGGAACAAAAATTGGAAAATTTTTAAGGGACTTTGAAAAAATTTCAACTGGAATTTTAGCAATTTTTTGACGTGAAATTGTAAACATGTGGACATGGATTTTGAAAATTCTAGAGAGAATTTTAAAAGCTTCAACAGAATTTCTACAATTTTGAGAGGGATTTGAAAAGTTTCAATGGGAATGGGAAGAATTGGGACAAAAATTGGAAAATTTTTAAGGGACTTTGAAAAAATTTCAACTGGAATTTTAGCCATTTTTTGACGTGAAATTGTAAACATGTGGACATGGATTTTGAAAATTCTAGAGAGAATTTTAAAAGCTTCAACAGAATTTCTACAATTTTGAGAGGGATTTGAAAAGTTTCAATGGGAATGGGAAGAATTGGAACAAAAATTGGAAAATTTTTAAGGGACTTTGAAAGAATTTCAACTGGAATTTTAGCCAATTTTTTGACGTGAAATTGTAAACATGTGGCCATGGATTTTGAAAATTCTAGAGAGAATTTTAAAAGCTTCAAGAGAATTTCAACAATTTTGAGAGGGATTTGAAAAGTTTCAATGGGAATGGGAAGAATTGGGACAAAAATTGGAAAATTTTTAAGGGACTTTGAAAAAATTTCAACTGGAATTTTAGCCATTTTTTGACGTGAAATTGTAAACATGTGGACATGGATATTGAAAATTCTAGAGAGAATTTTAAAAGCTTCAAGAGAATTTCAACAATTTTGAGAGGAATTTGAAAAGTTTCAATGGGAATGGGAAGAATTGGGACAAAAATTGGAAAATTTTGAAGGGACTTTGAAAAAATTTCAACTGGAATTTTAGCCATTTTTTGATGTGAAATTGTAAACATGTGGACATGGATTTTGAAAATTCTAGAGAGAATTTTAAAAGCTTTAACAGAATTTCTACAATTCTGAGAGGGATTTGAAAAGTTTCAATGGGAATGGGAAGAATTGGGACAAAAATTGGAAAATTTTTCAGGGACTTTGAAAAAATTTCAACTGGAATTTTAGCAATTTTTTGACGTGAAATTGTAAACATGTGGACATGGATTTTGAAAATTCTAGAGAGAATTTTAAAAGCTTCAACAGAATTTCTACAATTTTGAGAGGGATTTGAAAAGTTTCAATGGGAATGGGAAGAATTGGGACAAAAATTGGAAAATTTTTAAGGGACTTTGAAAAAATTTCAACTGGAATTTTAGCAATTTTTTGACGTGAAATTGTAAACATGTGGACATGGATTTTGAAAATTCTAGAGAGAATTTTAAAAGCTTCAAGAGAATTTCAACAATTTTGAGAGGGATTTGAAAAGTTTCAATGGGAATGGGAAGAATTGGGACAAAAATTGGAAAATTTTTAAGGGACTTTGAAAAAATTTCAACTGGAATTTTAGCCATTTTTTGACGTGAAATTGTAAACATGTGGACATGGATTTTGAAAATTCTAGAGAGAATTTTAAAAGCTTCAACAGAATTTCAACAATTTTGAGAGGGATTTGAAAAGTTTCAATGGGAATGGGAAGAATTGGAACAAAAATTGGAAATTTTTTAAGGGACTTTGAAAAAATTTCAACTGGAATTTTAGCCATTTTTTGACGTGAAATTGTAAACATGTGGCCATGGATTTTGAAAATTCTAGAGAGAATTTTAAAAGCTTCAAGAGAATTTCAACAATTTTGAGAGGGATTTGAAAAGTTTCAATGGGAATGGGAAGAATTGGGACAAAAATTGGAAAATTTTTAAGGGACTTTGAAAAAATTTCAACTGGAATTTTAGCCATTTTTTGACGTGAAATTGTAAACATGTGGCCATGGATATTGAAAATTCTAGAGAGAATTTTAAAAGCTTCAAGAGAATTTCAACAATTTTGAGAGGGATTTGAAAAGTTTCAATGGGAATGGGAAGAATTGGAACAAAAATTGGAAAATTTTTAAGGGACTTTGAAAAAATTTCAACTGGAATTTTAGCCATTTTTTGACGTGAAATTGTAAACATGTGGACATGGATTTTGAAAATTCTAGAGAGAATTTTAAAAGCTTTAACAGAATTTCTACAATTCTGATAGGGATTTGAAAAGTTTCAATGGGAATGGGAAGAATTGGGACAAAAATTGGAAAATTTTTAAGGGACTTGGAAAAAATTTCAACTGGAATTTTAGCCATTTTTTGACGTGAAATTGTAAACATGTGGACATGGATTTTGAAAATTCTAGAGAGAATTTTAAAAGCTTCAACAGAATTTCAACAATTTTGAGAGGGATTTGAAAAGTTTCAATGGGAATGGGAAGAATTGGAACAAAAATTGGAAATTTTTTAAGGGACTTTGAAAAAATTTCAACTGGAATTTTAGCCATTTTTTTACGTGAAATTGTAAACATGTGGACATGGATTTTGAAAATTCTAGAGAGAATTTTAAAAGCTTCAACAGAATTTCAACAATTTTGAGAGGGATTTGAAAAGTTTCAATGGGAATGGGAAGAATTGGGACAAAAATTGGAAAATTTTTAAGGGACTTTGAAAAAATTTCAACTGGAATTTTAGCCATTTTTTGACGTGAAATTGTAAACATGTGGCCATGGATATTGAAAATTCTAGAGAGAATTTTAAAAGCTTCAACAGAATTTCTACAATTTTGAGAGGGATTTGAAAAGTTTCAATGGGAATGGGAAGAATTGGAACAAAAATTGGAAATTTTTTAAGGGACTTTGAAAGAATTTCAACTGGAATTTTAGCCATTTTTTGACGTGAAATTGTAAACATGTGGCCATGGATTTTGAAAATTCTAGAGAGAATTTTAAAAGCTTCAAGAGAATTTCTACAATTTTGAGAGGGATTTGAAAAGTTTCAATGGGAATGGGAAGAATTGGGACAAAAATTGGAAAATTTTTAAGGGACTTTGAAAAAATTTCAACTGGAATTTTAGCCATTTTTTGACGTGAAATTGTAAACATGTGGACATGGATATTGAAAATTCTAGAGAGAATTTTAAAAGCTTCAAGAGAATTTCAACAATTTTGAGAGGGAATTTGAAAAGTTTCAATGGGAATGGGAAGAATTGGGACAAAAATTGGAAAATTTTGAAGGGACTTTGAAAAAATTTCAACTGGAATTTTAGCCATTTTTTGATGTGAAATTGTAAACATGTGGACATGGATTTTGAAAATTCTAGAGAGAATTTAAAAGCTTTAACAGAATTTCTACAATTCTGAGAGGGATTTGAAAAGTTTCAATGGGAATGGGAAGAATTGGGACAAAAATTGGAAAATTTTTCAGGGACTTTGAAAAAATTTCAACTGGAATTTTAGCAATTTTTTGACGTGAAATTGTAAACATGTGGACATGGATTTTGAAAATTCTAGAGAGAATTTTAAAAGCTTCAACAGAATTTCTACAATTTTGAGAGGGATTTGAAAAGTTTCAATGGGAATGGGAAGAATTGGGACAAAAATTGGAAAATTTTTAAGGGACTTTGAAAAATTTCAACTGGAATTTTAGCCATTTTTTGACGTGAAATTGTAAACATGTGGACATGGATTTTGAAAATTCTAGAGAGAATTTTAAAAGCTTCAAGAGAATTTCAACAATTTTGAGAGGGATTTGAAAAGTTTCAATGGGAATGGGAAGAATTGGGACAAAAATTGGAAAATTTTTAAGGGACTTTGAAAAATTTCAACTGGAATTTTAGCCATTTTTTACGTGAAATTGTAAACATGTGGACATGGATTTTGAAAATTCTAGAGAGAATTTTAAAAGCTTCAAGAGAATTTCAACAATTTTGAGAGGGATTTGAAAAGTTTCAATGGGAATGGGAAGAATTGGAACAAAAATTGGAAATTTTTTAAGGGACTTTGAAAAAATTTCAACTGGAATTTTAGCCATTTTTTGACGTGAAATTGTAAACATGTGGCCATGGATTTTGAAAATTCTAGAGAGAATTTTAAAAGCTTCAAGAGAATTTCAACAATTTTGAGAGGGATTTGAAAAGTTTCAATGGGAATGGGAAGAATTGGGACAAAAATTGGAAAATTTTTAAGGGACTTTGAAAAAATTTCAACTGGAATTTTAGCCATTTTTTGACGTGAAATTGTAAACATGTGGACATGGATTTTGAAAATTCTAGAGAGAATTTTAAAAGCTTCAAGAGAATTTCAACAATTTTGAGAGGGATTTGAAAAGTTTCAATGGGAATGGGAAGAATTGGGACAAAAATTGGAAAATTTTTAAGGGACTTTGAAAAAATTTCAACTGGAATTTTAGCCATTTTTTGACGTGAAATTGTAAACATGTGGACATGGATTTTGAAAATTCTAGAGAGAATTTTAAAAGCTTCAAGAGAATTTCTACAATTCTGATAGGGATTTGAAAAGTTTCAATGGGAATGGGAAGAATTGGGACAAAAATTGGAAAATTTTTAAGGGACTTGGAAAAAATTTCAACTGGAATTTTAGCCATTTTTTGACGTGAAATTGTAAACATGTGGACATGGATTTTGAAAATTCTAGAGAGAATTTTAAAAGCTTCAACAGAATTTCAACAATTTTGAGAGGGATTTGAAAAGTTTCAATGGGAATGGGAAGAATTGGAACAAAAATTGGAAATTTTTAAGGGACTTTGAAAAAATTTCAACTGGAATTTTAGCCATTTTTTTACGTGAAATTGTAAACATGTGGACATGGATTTTGAAAATTCTAGAGAGAATTTTAAAAGCTTCAACAGAATTTCAACAATTTTGAGAGGGATTTGAAAAGTTTCAATGGGAATGGGAAGAATTGGGACAAAAATTGGAAAATTTTTAAGGGACTTTGAAAAAATTTCAACTGGAATTTTAGCCATTTTTTGACGTGAAATTGTAAACATGTGGCCATGGATATTGAAAATTCTAGAGAGAATTTTAAAAGCTTCAAGAGAATTTCAACAATTTTGAGAGGGATTTGAAAAGTTTCAATGGGAATGGGAAGAATTGGAACAAAAATTGGAAAATTTTTAAGGGACTTTGAAAAAATTTCAACTGGAATTTTAGCCATTTTTTGACGTGAAATTGTAAACATGTGGCCATGGATTTTGAAAATTCTAGAGAGAATTTTAAAAGCTTCAAGAGAATTTCTACAATTTTGAGAGGGATTTGAAAAGTTTCAATGGGAATGGGAAGAATTGGGACAAAAATTGGAAAATTTTTAAGGGACTTTGAAAAAATTTCAACTGGAATTTTAGCCATTTTTTGACGTGAAATTGTAAACATGTGGACATGGATTTTGAAAATTCTAGAGAGAATTTTAAAAGCTTCAAGAGAATTTCAACAATTTTGAGAGGGATTTGAGAAGTTTCAATGGGAATGGGAAGAATTGGGACAAAAATTGGAAAATTTTTAAGGGACTTTGAAAAATTTCAACTGAAATTTTAGCATTTTTTTTACGTGAAATTGTAAACATGTGGACATGGATTTTGAAAATTCTAGAGAGAATTTTAAAAGCTTCAACAGAATTTCAACAATTTGGAGAGGGATTTGAAAAGTTTCAATGGGAATGGGAAGAATTGGGACAAAAATTGGAAAATATTTAAGGGACTTTGAAAAAATTTCAACTGGAATTTTAGCCATTTTTTGACGTGAAATTGTAAACATGTGGACATGGATTTTGAAAATTCTAGAGAGAATTTTAAAAGCTTCAAGAGAATTTCAACAATTTTGAGAGGGATTTGAAAAGTTTCAATGGGAATGGGAAGAATTGGGACAAAAATTGGAAAATTTTTAAGGGACTTTGAAAAAATTTCAACTGGAATTTTAGCCATTTTTTGACGTGAAATTGTAAACATGTGGACATGGATTTTGAAAATTCTAGAGAGAATTTTAAAAGCTTCAAGAGAATTTCAACAATTTTGAGAGGGATTTGAAAAGTTTCAATGGGAATGGGAAGAATTGGGACAAAAATTGGAAAATTTTTAAGGGACTTTGAAAAAATTTCAACTGGAATTTTAGCCATTTTTTGACATGAAATTGTAAACATGTGGACATGGATTTTGAAAATTCTAGAGAGAATTTTAAAAGCTTCAAGAGAATTTCAACAATTTTGAGAGGGATTTGAAAAGTTTCAATGGGAATGGGAAGAATTGGGACAAAAATTGGAAAATTTTTAAGGGACTTTGAAAAAATTTCAACTGGAATTTTAGCCATTTTTTGACGTGAAATTGTAAACATGTGGACATGGATTTTGAAAATTCTAGAGAGAATTTTAAAAGCTTCAAGAGAATTTCAACAATTTTGAGAGGGATTTGAAAAGTTTCAATGGGAATGGGAAGAATTGGGACAAAAATTGGAAAATTTTTAAGGGACTTTGAAAAAATTTCAACTGGAATTTTAGCCATTTTTTGACGTGAAATTGTAAACATGTGGACATGGATTTTGAAAATTCTAGAGAGAATTTTAAAAGCTTCAAGAGAATTTCAACAATTTTGAGAGGGATTTGAAAAGTTTCAATGGGAATGGGAAGAATTGGAACAAAAATTGGAAAATTTTTTAAGGGACTTTGAAAAAATTTCAACTGGAATTTTAGCCATTTTTTGACGTGAAATTGTAAACATGTGGACATGGATTTTGAAAATTCTAGAGAGAATTTTAAAAGCTTTAACAGAATTTCTACAATTCTGAGAGGGATTTGAAAAGTTTCAATGGGAATGGGAAGAATTGGGACAAAAATTGGAAAATTTTCAGGGACTTTGAAAAAATTTCAACTGGAATTTTAGCAATTTTTTGACGTGAAATTGTAAACATGTGGACATGGATTTTGAAAATTCTAGAGAGAATTTTAAAAGCTTCAACAGAATTTCTACAATTTTGAGAGGGATTTGAAAAGTTTCAATGGGAATGGGAAGAATTGGGACAAAAATTGGAAAATTTTTAAGGGACTTTGAAAAAATTTCAACTGGAATTTTAGCCATTTTTTGACGTGAAATTGTAAACATGTGGACATGGATTTTGAAAATTCTAGAGAGAATTTTAAAAGCTTCAAGAGAATTTCAACAATTTTGAGAGGGATTTGAAAAGTTTCAATGGGAATGGGAAGAATTGGGACAAAAATTGGAAAATTTTTAAGGGACTTTGAAAAAATTTCAACTGGAATTTTAGCCATTTTTTGACGTGAAATTGTAAACATGTGGACATGGATTTTGAAAATTCTAGAGAGAATTTTAAAAGCTTCAACAGAATTTCAACAATTTTGAGAGGGATTTGAAAAGTTTCAATGGGAATGGGAAGAATTGGAACAAAAATTGGAAAATTTTTTAAGGGACTTTGAAAAAATTTCAACTGGAATTTTAGCCATTTTTTGACGTGAAATTGTAAACATGTGGCCATGGATTTTGAAAATTCTAGAGAGAATTTTAAAAGCTTCAAGAGAATTTCAACAATTTTGAGAGGGATTTGAAAAGTTTCAATGGGAATGGGAAGAATTGGGACAAAAATTGGAAAATTTTTAAGGGACTTTGAAAAAATTTCAACTGGAATTTTAGCCATTTTTTGACGTGAAATTGTAAACATGTGGCCATGGATATTGAAAATTCTAGAGAGAATTTTAAAAGCTTCAAGAGAATTTCAACAATTTTGAGAGGGATTTGAAAAGTTTCAATGGGAATGGGAAGAATTGGAACAAAAATTGGAAAATTTTTAAGGGACTTTGAAAAAATTTCAACTGGAATTTTAGCCATTTTTTGACGTGAAATTGTAAACATGTGGACATGGATTTTGAAAATTCTAGAGAGAATTTTAAAAGCTTTAACAGAATTTCTACAATTCTGATAGGGATTTGAAAAGTTTCAATGGGAATGGGAAGAATTGGGACAAAAATTGGAAAATTTTTAAGGGACTTGGAAAAAATTTCAACTGGAATTTTAGCAATTTTTTGACGTGAAATTGTAAACATGTGGACATGGATTTTGAAAATTCTAGAGAGAATTTTAAAAGCTTCAAGAGAATTTCAACAATTTTGAGAGGGATTTGAAAAGTTTCAATGGGAATGGGAAGAATTGGGACAAAAATTGGAAAATTTTTAAGGGACTTTGAAAAAATTTCAACTGGAATTTTAGCATTTTTTTTTACGTGAAATTGTAAACATGTGGACATGGATTTTGAAAATTCTAGAGAGAATTTTAAAAGCTTCAACAGAATTTCAACAATTTGGAGAGGGATTTGAAAAGTTTCAATGGGAATGGGAAGAATTGGGACAAAAATTGGAAAATATTTAAGGGACTTTGAAAAAATTTCAACTGGAATTTTAGCCATTTTTTGACGTGAAATTGTAAACATGTGGACATGGATTTTGAAAATTCTAGAGAGAATTTTAAAAGCTTCAAGAGAATTTCAACAATTTTGAGAGGGATTTGAAAAGTTTCAATGGGAATGGGAAGAATTGGGACAAAAATTGGAAAATTTTTAAGGGACTTTGAAAAAATTTCAACTGGAATTTTAGCCATTTTTTGACGTGAAATTGTAAACATGTGGACATGGATTTTGAAAATTCTAGAGAGAATTTTAAAAGCTTCAAGAGAATTTCAACAATTTTGAGAGGGATTTGAAAAGTTTCAATGGGAATGGGAAGAATTGGGACAAAAATTGGAAAATTTTTAAGGGACTTTGAAAAAATTTCAACTGGAATTTTAGCCATTTTTTGACATGAAATTGTAAACATGTGGCCATGGATTTTGAAAATTCTAGAGAGAATTTTAAAAGCTTCAAGAGAATTTCAACAATTTTGAGAGGGATTTGAAAAGTTTCAATGGGAATGGGAAGAATTGGGACAAAAATTGGAAAATTTTTAAGGGACTTTGAAAAAATTTCAACTGGAATTTTAGCCATTTTTTGACGTGAAATTGTAAACATGTGGACATGGATTTTGAAAATTCTAGAGAGAATTTTAAAAGCTTCAACAGAATTTCAACAATTTTGAGAGGGATTTGAAAAGTTTCAATGGGAATGGGAAGAATTGGAACAAAAATTGGAAATTTTTTAAGGGACTTTGAAAAAATTTCAACTGGAATTTTAGCCATTTTTTGACGTGAAATTGTAAACATGTGGACATGGATTTTGAAAATTCTAGAGAGAATTTTAAAAGCTTTAACAGAATTTCTACAATTCTGAGAGGGATTTGAAAAGTTTCAATGGGAATGGGAAGAATTGGGACAAAAATTGGAAAATTTTTCAGGGACTTTGAAAAAATTTCAACTGGAATTTTAGCAATTTTTTGACGTGAAATTGTAAACATGTGGACATGGATTTTGAAAATTCTAGAGAGAATTTTAAAAGCTTCAACAGAATTTCTACAATTTTGAGAGGGATTTGAAAAGTTTCAATGGGAATGGGAAGAATTGGGACAAAAATTGGAAAATTTTTAAGGGACTTTGAAAAAATTTCAACTGGAATTTTAGCCATTTTTTGACGTGAAATTGTAAACATGTGGACATGGATTTTGAAAATTCTAGAGAGAATTTTAAAAGCTTCAAGAGAATTTCAACCATTTTGAGAGGGATTTGAAAAGTTTCAATGGGAATGGGAAGAATTGGGACAAAAATTGGAAAATTTTTAAGGGACTTTGAAAAAATTTCAACTGGAATTTTAGCCATTTTTTGACGTGAAATTGTAAACATGTGGCCATGGATTTTGAAAATTCTAGAGAGAATTTTAAAAGCTTCAAGAGAATTTCAACAATTTTGAGAGGGATTTGAAAAGTTTCAATGGGAATGGGAAGAATTGGAACAAAAATTGGAAATTTTTAAGGGACTTTGAAAAATTTCAACTGGAATTTTAGCCATTTTTTGACGTGAAATTGTAAACATGTGGCCATGGATTTTGAAAATTCTAGAGAGAATTTTAAAAGCTTCAAGAGAATTTCAACAATTTTGAGAGGGATTTGAAAAGTTTCAATGGGAATGGGAAGAATTGGGACAAAAATTGGAAAATTTTTAAGGGACTTTGAAAAAATTTCAACTGGAATTTTAGCCATTTTTTGACGTGAAATTGTAAACATGTGGACATGGATTTTGAAAATTCTAGAGAGAATTTTAAAAGCTTCAAGAGAATTTCAACAATTTTGAGAGGGATTTGAAAAGTTTCAATGGGAATGGGAAGAATTGGAACAAAAATTGGAAAATTTTTAAGGGACTTTGAAAAAATTTCAACTGGAATTTTAGCCATTTTTTGACGTGAAATTGTAAACATGTGGACATGGATTTTGAAAATTCTAGAGAGAATTTTAAAAGCTTTAACAGAATTTCTACAATTCTGATAGGGATTTGAAAAGTTTCAATGGGAATGGGAAGAATTGGGACAAAAATTGGAAAATTTTTAAGGGACTTGGAAAAAATTTCAACTGAAATTTTAGCAATTTTTTGACGTGAAATTGTAAACATGTGGACATGGATTTTGAAAATTCTAGAGAGAATTTTAAAAGCTTCAAGAGAATTTCAACAATTTTGAGAGGGATTTGAAAAGTTTCAATGGGAATGGGAAGAATTGGGACAAAAATTGGAAAATATTTAAGGGACTTTGAAAAAATTTCAACTGGAATTTTAGCATTTTTTTTACGTGAAATTGTAAACATGTGGACATGGATTTTGAAAATTCTAGAGAGAATTTTAAAAGCTTCAACAGAATTTCAACAATTTGGAGAGGGATTTGAAAAGTTTCAATGGGAATGGGAAGAATTGGGACAAAAATTGGAAAATTTTTAAGGGACTTTGAAAAAATTTCAACTGGAATTTTAGCCATTTTTTGACATGAAATTGTAAACATGTGGACATGGATTTTGAAAATTCTAGAGAGAATTTTAAAAGCTTCAAGAGAATTTCAACCATTTTGAGAGGGATTTGAAAAGTTTCAATGGGAATGGGAAGAATTGGGACAAAAATTGGAAAATTTTTAAGGGACTTTGAAAAAATTTCAACTGGAATTTTAGCCATTTTTTGACATGAAATTGTAAACATGTGGCCATGGATTTTGAAAATTCTAGAGAGAATTTTAAAAGCTTCAAGAGAATTTCAACAATTTTGAGAGGGATTTGAAAAGTTTCAATGGGAATGGGAAGAATTGGGACAAAAATTGGAAAATTTTTAAGGGACTTTGAAAAAATTTCAACTGGAATTTTAGCCATTTTTTGACGTGAAATTGTAAACATGTGGCCATGGATTTTGAAAATTCTAGAGAGAATTTTAAAAGCTTCAAGAGAATTTCAACAATTTTGAGAGGGATTTGAAAAGTTTCAATGGGAATGGGAAGAATTGGAACAAAAATTGGAAATTTTTTAAGGGACTTTGAAAAAATTTCAACTGGAATTTTAGCCATTTTTTGACGTGAAATTGTAAACAGGTGGACATGGATTTTGAAAATTCTAGAGAGAATTTTAAAAGCTTTAACAGAATTTCTACAATTCTGAGAGGGATTTGAAAAGTTTCAATGGGAATGGGAAGAATTGGGACAAAAATTGGAAAATTTTTCAGGGACTTTGAAAAAATTTCAACTGGAATTTTAGCAATTTTTTGACGTGAAATTGTAAACATGTGGACATGGATTTTGAAAATTCTAGAGAGAATTTTAAAAGCTTCAACAGAATTTCTACAATTTTGAGAGGGATTTGAAAAGTTTCAATGGGAATGGGAAGAATTGGGACAAAAATTGGAAAATTTTTAAGGGACTTTGAAAAAATTTCAACTGGAATTTTAGCCATTTTTTGACGTGAAATTGTAAACATGTGGACATGGATTTTGAAAATTCTAGAGAGAATTTTAAAAGCTTCAAGAGAATTTCAACCATTTTGAGAGGGATTTGAAAAGTTTCAATGGGAATGGGAAGAATTGGGACAAAAATTGGAAAATTTTTAAGGGACTTTGAAAAAATTTCAACTGGAATTTTAGCCATTTTTTGACGTGAAATTGTAAACATGTGGACATGGATTTTGAAAATTCTAGAGAGAATTTTAAAAGCTTCAAGAGAATTTCAACCATTTTGAGAGGGATTTGAAAAGTTTCAATGGGAATGGGAAGAATTGGAACAAAAATTGGAAATTTTTTAAGGGACTTTGAAAAAATTTCAACTGGAATTTTAGCCATTTTTTGACGTGAAATTGTAAACATGTGGCCATGGATTTTGAAAATTCTAGAGAGAATTTTAAAAGCTTCAAGAGAATTTCAACAATTTTGAGAGGGATTTGAAAAGTTTCAATGGGAATGGGAAGAATTGGGACAAAAATTGGAAAATTTTTAAGGGACTTTGAAAAAATTTCAACTGGAATTTTAGCCATTTTTTGACGTGAAATTGTAAACATGTGGCCATGGATATTGAAAATTCTAGAGAGAATTTTAAAAGCTTCAAGAGAATTTCAACAATTTTGAGAGGGATTTGAAAAGTTTCAATGGGAATGGGAAGAATTGGAACAAAAATTGGAAAATTTTAAGGGACTTTGAAAAAATTTCAACTGGAATTTTAGCCATTTTTTGACGTGAAATTGTAAACATGTGGACATGGATTTTGAAAATTCTAGAGAGAATTTTAAAAGCTTTAACAGAATTTCTACAATTCTGATAGGGATTTGAAAAGTTTCAATGGGAATGGGAAGAATTGGGACAAAAATTGGAAAATTTTTAAGGGACTTGGAAAAAATTTCAACTGGAATTTTAGCAATTTTTTGACGTGAAATTGTAAACATGTGGACATGGATTTTGAAAATTCTAGAGAGAATTTTAAAAGCTTCAAGAGAATTTCAACAATTTTGAGAGGGATTTGAAAAGTTTCAATGGGAATGGGAAGAATTGGGACAAAAATTTGGAAAATTTTTAAGGGACTTTGAAAAAATTTCAACTGAAATTTTAGCATTTTTTTTACGTGAAATTGTAAACATGTGGACATGGATTTTGAAAATTCTAGAGAGAATTTTAAAAGCTTCAACAGAATTTCAACAATTTGGAGAGGGATTTGAAAAGTTTCAATGGGAATGGGAAGAATTGGGACAAAAATTGGAAAATATTTAAGGGACTTTGAAAAAATTTCAACTGGAATTTTAGCCATTTTTTGACATGAAATTGTAAACATGTGGACATGGATTTTGAAAATTCTAGAGAGAATTTTAAAAGCTTCAAGAGAATTTCAACCATTTTGAGAGGGATTTGAAAAGTTTCAATGGGAATGGGAAGAATTGGGACAAAAATTGGAAAATTTTTAAGGGACTTTGAAAAAATTTCAACTGGAATTTTAGCCATTTTTTGACGTGAAATTGTAAACATGTGGACATGGATTTTGAAAATTCTAGAGAGAATTTTAAAAGCTTCAACAGAATTTCTACAATTTTGAGAGGGATTTGAAAAGTTTCAATGGGAATGGGAAGAATTGGGACAAAAATTGGAAAATTTTTAAGGGACTTTGAAAAAATTTCAACTGGAATTTTAGCCATTTTTTGACGTGAAATTGTAAACATGTGGCCATGGATTTTGAAAATTCTAGAGAGAATTTTAAAAGCTTCAAGAGAATTTCAACAATTTGGAGAGGGATTTGAAAAGTTTCAATGGGAATGGGAAGAATTGGGACAAAAATTGGAAATTTTTTAAGGGACTTTGAAAAAATTTCAACTGGAATTTTAGCGATTTTTTGACGTGAAATTGTAAACAGGTGGCCATGGATCTTGAAAATTCTAGAGAGAATTTTAAAAGCTTCAAGAGAATTTCAACAATTTTGAGAGGGATTTGAAAAGTTTCAATGGGAATGGGAAGAATTGGGACAAAAATTGGAAAATTTTTAAGGGACTTTGAAAAAATTTCAACTGGAATTTTAGCCATTTTTTGACATGAAATTGTAAACATGTGGACATGGATTTTGAAAATTCTAGAGAGAATTTTAAAAGCTTCAAGAGAATTTCAACAATTTTGAGAGGGATTTGAAAAGTTTCAATGGGAATGGGAAGAATTGGGACAAAAATTGGAAAATTTTTAAGGGACTTTGAAAAAATTTCAACTGGAATTTTAGCCATTTTTTGACGTGAAATTGTAAACATGTGGACATGGATTTTGAAATTCTAGAGAGAATTTTAAAAGCTTCAACAGAATTTCAACAATTTTGAGAGGGATTTGAAAAGTTTCAATGGGAATGGGAAGAATTGGAACAAAAATTGGAAATTTTTTAAGGGACTTTGAAAAAATTTCAACTGGAATTTTAGCCATTTTTTGACGTGAAATTGTAAACATGTGGACATGGATTTTGAAAATTCTAGAGAGAATTTTAAAAGCTTTAACAGAATTTCTACAATTCTGAGAGGGATTTGAAAAGTTTCAATGGGAATGGGAAGAATTGGGACAAAAATTGGAAAATTTTTCAGGGACTTTGAAAAAATTTCAACTGGAATTTTAGCAATTTTTTGACGTGAAATTGTAAACATGTGGACATGGATTTTGAAAATTCTAGAGAGAATTTTAAAAGCTTCAACAGAATTTCTACAATTTTGAGAGGGATTTGAAAAGTTTCAATGGGAATGGGAAGAATTGGGACAAAAATTGGAAAATTTTTAAGGGACTTTGAAAAAATTTCAACTGGAATTTTAGCCATTTTTTGACGTGAAATTGTAAACATGTGGACATGGATTTTGAAAATTCTAGAGAGAATTTTAAAAGCTTCAAGAGAATTTCAACAATTTTGAGAGGGATTTGAAAAGTTTCAATGGGAATGGGAAGAATTGGGACAAAAATTGGAAAATTTTTAAGGGACTTTGAAAAAATTTCAACTGGAATTTTAGCCATTTTTTGACGTAAAATTGTAAACATGTGGACATGGATTTTGAAAATTCTAGAGAGAATTTTAAAAGCTTCAAGAGAATTTCAACAATTTTGAGAGGGATTTGAAAAGTTTCAATGGGAATGGGAAGAATTGGGACAAAAATTGGAAAATTTTTAAGGGACTTTGAAAAAATTTCAACTGGAATTTTAGCCATTTTTTGACGTAAAATTGTAAACATGTGGACATGGATTTTGAAAATTCTAGAGAGAATTTTAAAAGCTTCAAGAGAATTTCAACAATTTTGAGAGGGATTTGAAAAGTTTCAATGGGAATGGGAAGAATTGGGACAAAAATTGGAAAATTTTTAAGGGACTTTGAAAAAATTTCAACTGGAATTTTAGCCATTTTTGACGTAAAATTGTAAACATGTGGACATGGATTTTGAAAATTCTAGAGAGAATTTTAAAAGCTTCAAGAGAATTTCCACAATTTTGAGAGGGATTTGAAAAGTTTCAATGGGAATGGGAAGAATTGGAACAAAAATTGGAAATTTTTTAAGGGACTTTGAAAAAATTTCAACTGGAATTTTAGCCATTTTTTGACGTGAAATTGTAAACATGTGGCCATGGATTTTGAAAATTCTAGAGAGAATTTTAAAAGCTTCAAGAGAATTTCAACAATTTTGAGAGGGATTTGAAAAGTTTCAATGGGAATGGGAAGAATTGGGACAAAAATTGGAAAATTTTTAAGGGACTTTGAAAAAATTTCAACTGGAATTTTAGCCATTTTTTGACGTGAAATTGTAAACATGTGGCCATGGATATTGAAAATTCTAGAGAGAATTTTAAAAGCTTCAAGAGAATTTCAACAATTTTGAGAGGGATTTGAAAAGTTTCAATGGGAATGGGAAGAATTGGAACAAAAATTGGAAAATTTTTAAGGGACTTTGAAAAAATTTCAACTGGAATTTTAGCCATTTTTTGACGTGAAATTGTAAACATGTGGACATGGATTTTGAAAATTCTAGAGAGAATTTTAAAAGCTTTAACAGAATTTCTACAATTCTGATAGGGATTTGAAAAGTTTCAATGGGAATGGGAAGAATTGGGACAAAAATTGGAAAATTTTTAAGGGACTTTGAAAAAATTTCAACTGGAATTTTAGCCATTTTTTGACGTGAAATTGTAAACATGTGGACATGGATTTTGAAAATTCTAGAGAGAATTTTAAAAGCTTCAAGAGAATTTCAACAATTTTGAGAGGGATTTGAAAAGTTTCAATGGGAATGGGAAGAATTGGGACAAAAATTGGAAAATTTTTAAGGGACTTTGAAAAAATTTCAACTGAAATTTTAGCATTTTTTTTTACGTGAAATTGTAAACATGTGGACATGGATTTTGAAAATTCTAGAGAGAATTTTAAAAGCTTCAACAGAATTTCAACAATTTGGAGAGGGATTTGAAAAGTTTCAATGGGAATGGGAAGAATTGGGACAAAAATTGGAAAATATTTAAGGGACTTTGAAAAAATTTCAACTGGAATTTTAGCCATTTTTTGACATGAAATTGTAAACATGTGGACATGGATTTTGAAAATTCTAGAGAGAATTTTAAAAGCTTCAAGAGAATTTCAACCATTTTGAGAGGGATTTGAAAAGTTTCAATGGGAATGGGAAGAATTGGGACAAAAATTGGAAAATTTTTAAGGGACTTTGAAAAAATTTCAACTGGAATTTTAGCCATTTTTTGACGTGAAATTGTAAACATGTGGACATGGATTTTGAAAATTCTAGAGAGAATTTTAAAAGCTTTAACAGAATTTCTACAATTCTGAGAGGGATTTGAAAAGTTTCAATGGGAATGGGAAGAATTGGGACAAAAATTGGAAAATTTTTAAGGGACTTTGAAAAAATTTCAACTGGAATTTTAGCCATTTTTTGACGTGAAATTGTAAACATGTGGACATGGATTTTGAAAATTCTAGAGAGAATTTTAAAAGCTTCAAGAGAATTTCAACAATTTTGAGAGGGATTTGAAAAGTTTCAATGGGAATGGGAAGAATTGGGACAAAAATTGGAAAATTTTTAAGGGACTTTGAAAAAATTTCAACTGGAATTTTAGCCATTTTTTGACGTGAAATTGTAAACATGTGGACATGGATTTTGAAAATTCTAGAGAGAATTTTAAAAGCTTCAAGAGAATTTCAACAATTTTGAGAGGGATTTGAAAAGTTTCAATGGGAATGGGAAGAATTGGAACAAAAATTGGAAATTTTTTAAGGGACTTTGAAAAAATTTCAACTGGAATTTTAGCCATTTTTTGACGTGAAATTGTAAACATGTGGCCATGGATTTTGAAAATTCTAGAGAGAATTTTAAAAGCTTCAAGAGAATTTCAACAATTTTGAGAGGGATTTGAAAAGTTTCAATGGGAATGGGAAGAATTGGGACAAAAATTGGAAAATTTTTAAGGGACTTTGAAAAAATTTCAACTGGAATTTTAGCATTTTTTTTTACGTGAAATTGTAAACATGTGGACATGGATTTTGAAAATTCTAGAGAGAATTTTAAAAGCTTCAACAGAATTTCAACAATTTGGAGAGGGATTTGAAAAGTTTCAATGGGAATGGGAAGAATTGGGACAAAAATTGGAAAATATTTAAGGGACTTTGAAAAAATTTCAACTGGAATTTTAGCCATTTTTTGACATGAAATTGTAAACATGTGGACATGGATTTTGAAAATTCTAGAGAGAATTTTAAAAGCTTCAAGAGAATTTCAACCATTTTGAGAGGGATTTGAAAAGTTTCAATGGGAATGGGAAGAATTGGGACAAAAATTGGAAAATTTTTAAGGGACTTTGAAAAAATTTCAACTGGAATTTTAGCCATTTTTTGACATGAAATTGTAAACATGTGGACATGGATTTTGAAAATTCTAGAGAGAATTTTAAAAGCTTCAAGAGAATTTCAACAATTTTGAGAGGGATTTGAAAAGTTTCAATGGGAATGGGAAGAATTGGGACAAAAATTGGAAAATTTTTAAGGGACTTTGAAAAAATTTCAACTGGAATTTTAGCCATTTTTTGACGTGAAATTGTAAACATGTGGACATGGATTTTGAAAATTCTAGAGAGAATTTTAAAAGCTTCAACAGAATTTCAACAATTTTGAGAGGGATTTGAAAAGTTTCAATGGGAATGGGAAGAATTGGAACAAAAATTGGAAATTTTTTAAGGGACTTTGAAAAAATTTCAACTGGAATTTTAGCCATTTTTTGACGTGAAATTGTAAACATGTGGCCATGGATTTTGAAAATTCTAGAGAGAATTTTAAAAGCTTCAAGAGAATTTCAACAATTTTGAGAGGGATTTGAAAAGTTTCAATGGGAATGGGAAGAATTGGGACAAAAATTGGAAAATTTTTAAGGGACTTTGAAAAAATTTCAACTGGAATTTTAGCCATTTTTTGACGTGAAATTGTAAACATGTGGACATGGATTTTGAAAATTCTAGAGAGAATTTTAAAAGCTTCAAGAGAATTTCAACAATTTTGAGAGGGATTTGAAAAGTTTCAATGGGAATGGGAAGAATTGGGACAAAAATTGGAAAATTTTTAAGGGACTTTGAAAAAATTTCAACTGGAATTTTAGCCATTTTTTGACGTGAAATTGTAAACATGTGGACATGGATTTTGAAAATTCTAGAGAGAATTTTAAAAGCTTTAACAGAATTTCTACAATTTTGAGAGGGATTTGAAAAGTTTCAATGGGAATGGGAAGAATTGGGACAAAAATTGGAAAATTTTTAAGGGACTTGGAAAAAATTTCAACTGGAATTTTAGCAATTTTTTGACGTGAAATTGTAAACATGTGGACATGGATTTTGAAAATTCTAGAGAGAATTTTAAAAGCTTCAACAGAATTTCTACAATTTTGAGAGGGATTTGAAAAGTTTCAATGGGAATGGGAAGAATTGGGACAAAAATTGGAAAATTTTTAAGGGACTTTGAAAAAATTTCAACTGAAATTTTAGCATTTTTTTTTACGTGAAATTGTAAACATGTGGACATGGATTTTGAAAATTCTAGAGAGAATTTTAAAAGCTTCAACAGAATTTCAACAATTTGGAGAGGGATTTGAAAAGTTTCAATGGGAATGGGAAGAATTGGGACAAAAATTGGAAAATATTTAAGGGACTTTGAAAAAATTTCAACTGGAATTTTAGCCATTTTTTGACATGAAATTGTAAACATGTGGACATGGATTTTGAAAATTCTAGAGAGAATTTTAAAAGCTTCAAGAGAATTTCAACCATTTTGAGAGGGATTTGAAAAGTTTCAATGGGAATGGGAAGAATTGGGACAAAAATTGGAAAATTTTTAAGGGACTTTGAAAAAATTTCAACTGGAATTTTAGCCATTTTTTGACGTGAAATTGTAAACATGTGGACATGGATTTTGAAAATTCTAGAGAGAATTTTAAAAGCTTCAACAGAATTTCTACAATTTTGAGAGGGATTTGAAAAGTTTCAATGGGAATGGGAAGAATTGGGACAAAAATTGGAAAATTTTTAAGGGACTTTGAAAAAATTTCAACTGGAATTTTAGCCATTTTTTGACGTGAAATTGTAAACATGTGGCCATGGATTTTGAAAATTCTAGAGAGAATTTTAAAAGCTTCAACAGAATTTCAACAATTTTGAGAGGGATTTGAAAAGTTTCAATGGGAATGGGAAGAATTGGAACAAAAATTGGAAATTTTTTAAGGGACTTTGAAAAAATTTCAACTGGAATTTTAGTGATTTTTTGACGTGAAATTGTAAACATGTGGCCATGGATCTTGAAAATTCTAGAGAGAATTTTAAAAGCTTCAAGAGAATTTCAACAATTTTGAGAGGGATTTGAAAAGTTTCAATGGGAATGGGAAGAATTGGGACAAAAATTGGAAAATTTTTAAGGGACTTTGAAAAAATTTCAACTGGAATTTTAGCCATTTTTTGACGTGAAATTGTAAACATGTGGACCTGGATTTTGAAAATTCTAGAGAGAATTTTAAAAGCTTCAACAGAATTTCTACAATTTGGAGAGGGATTTGAAAAGTTTCAATGGGAATGGGAAGAATTGGGACAAAAATTGGAAAATTTTTAAGGGACTTTGAAAAAATTTCAACTGGAATTTTAGCCATTTTTTGACGTGAAATTGTAAACATGTGGACATGGATTTTGAAAATTCTAGAGAGAATTTTAAAAGCTTCAAGAGAATTTCAACAATTTTGAGAGGGATTTGAAAAGTTTCAATGGGAATGGGAAGAATTGGGACAAAAATTGGAAAATTTTTAAGGGACTTTGAAAAAATTTCAACTGGAATTTTAGCCATTTTTTGACGTGAAATTGTAAACATGTGGCCATGGATTTTGAAAATTCTAGAGAGAATTTTAAAAGCTTCAAGAGAATTTCAACAATTTTGAGAGGGATTTGAAAAGTTTCAATGGGAATGGGAAGAATTGGGACAAAAATTGGAAAATTTTTAAGGGACTTTGAAAAAATTTCAACTGGAATTTTAGCCATTTTTTGACGTGAAATTGTAAACATGTGGACATGGATTTTGAAAATTCTAGAGAGAATTTTAAAAGCTTCAAGAGAATTTCCACAATTTTGAGAGGGATTTGAAAAGTTTCAATGGGAATGGGAAGAATTGGGACAAAAATTGGAAAATTTTTAAGGGACTTTGAAAAAATTTCAACTGGAATTTTAGCCATTTTTTGACGTGAAATTGTAAACATGTGGACATGGATTTTGAAAATTCTAGAGAGAATTTTAAAAGCTTCAACAGAATTTCAACAATTTGGAGAGGGATTTGAAAAGTTTCAATGGGAATGGGAAGAATTGGGACAAAAATTGGAAAATATTTAAGGGACTTTGAAAAAATTTCAACTGGAATTTTAGCCATTTTTTGACATGAAATTGTAAACATGTGGACATGGATTTTGAAAATTCTAGAGAGAATTTTAAAAGCTTCAAGAGAATTTCAACCATTTTGAGAGGGATTTGAAAAGTTTCAATGGGAATGGGAAGAATTGGGACAAAAATTGGAAAATTTTGAAGGGACTTTGAAAAAATTTCAACTGGAATTTTAGCCATTTTTTGACGTGAAATTGTAAACATGTGGACATGGATTTTGAAAATTCTAGAGAGAATTTTAAAAGCTTCAACAGAATTTCTACAATTTTGAGAGGGATTTGAAAAGTTTCAATGGGAATGGGAAGAATTGGGACAAAAATTGGAAAATTTTTAAGGGACTTTGAAAAAATTTCAACTGGAATTTTAGCCATTTTTTGACGTGAAATTGTAAACATGTGGCCATGGATTTTGAAAATTCTAGAGAGAATTTTAAAAGCTTCAACAGAATTTCAACAATTTTGAGAGGGATTTGAAAAGTTTCAATGGGAATGGGAAGAATTGGAACAAAAATTGGAAATTTTTTAAGGGACTTTGAAAAAATTTCAACTGGAATTTTAGTGATTTTTTGACGTGAAATTGTAAACATGTGGCCATGGATCTTGAAAATTCTAGAGAGAATTTTAAAAGCTTCAAGAGAATTTCAACAATTTTGAGAGGGATTTGAAAAGTTTCAATGGGAATGGGAAGAATTGGGACAAAAATTGGAAAATTTTTAAGGGACTTTGAAAAAATTTCAACTGCAATTTTAGCCATTTTTTGACATGAAATTGTAAACATGTGGACATGGATTTTGAAAATTCTAGAGAGAATTTTAAAAGCTTCAAGAGAATTTCAACAATTTTGAGAGGGATTTGAAAAGTTTCAATGGGAATGGGAAGAATTGGGACAAAAATTGGAAAATTTTTAAGGGACTTTGAAAAAATTTCAACTGGAATTTTAGCCATTTTTTGACGTGAAATTGTAAACATGTGGACATGGATTTTGAAAATTCTAGAGAGAATTTTAAAAGCTTCAACAGAATTTCTACAATTTTGAGAGGGATTTGAAAAGTTTCAATGGGAATGGGAAGAATTGGGACAAAAATTGGAAAATTTTTAAGGGACTTTGAAAAAATTTCAACTGGAATTTTAGCCATTTTTTGACGTGAAATTGTAAACATGTGGCCATGGATTTTGAAAATTCTAGAGAGAATTTTAAAAGCTTCAAGAGAATTTCAACAATTTTGAGAGGGATTTGAAAAGTTTCAATGGGAATGGGAAGAATTGGGACAAAAATTGGAAAATTTTTAAGGGACTTTGAAAAAATTTCAACTGGAATTTTAGCCATTTTTTGACGTGAAATTGTAAACATGTGGACATGGATTTTGAAAATTCTAGAGAGAATTTAAAAGCTTCAACAGAATTTCAACCATTTTGAGAGGGATTTGAAAAGTTTCAATGGGAATGGGAAGAATTGGGACAAAAATTGGAAAATTTTTAAGGGACTTTGAAAAAATTTCAACTGGAATTTTAGCCATTTTTTGACGTGAAATTGTAAACATGTGGACATGGATTTTGAAAATTCTAGAGAGAATTTTAAAAGCTTTAACAGAATTTCTACAATTCTGAGAGGGATTTGAAAAGTTTCAATGGGAATGGGAAGAATTGGGACAAAAATTGGAAAATTTTTAAGGGACTTGGAAAAAATTTCAACTGGAATTTTAGCAATTTTTTGACGTGAAATTGTAAACATGTGGACATGGATTTTGAAAATTCTAGAGAGAATTTTAAAAGCTTCAACAGAATTTCTACAATTTTGAGAGGGATTTGAAAAGTTTCAATGGGAATGGGAAGAATTGGGACAAAAATTGGAAAATTTTTAAGGGACTTTGAAAAAATTTCAACTGAAATTTTAGCATTTTTTTTACGTAAAATTGTAAACATGTGGACATGGATTTTGAAAATTCTAGAGAGAATTTTAAAAGCTTCAACAGAATTTCAACAATTTTGAGAGGGATTTGAAAAGTTTCAATGGGAATGGGAAGAATTGGGACAAAAATTGGAAAATATTTAAGGGACTTTGAAAAAATTTCAACTGGAATTTTAGCCATTTTTTGACATGAAATTGTAAACATGTGGCCATGGATTTTGAAAATTCTAGAGAGAATTTTAAAAGCTTCAAGAGAATTTCAACAATTTGAGAGGGATTTGAAAAGTTTCAATGGGAATGGGAAGAATTGGGACAAAAATTGGAAAATTTTTAAGGGACTTTGAAAAAATTTCAACTGGAATTTTAGCCATTTTTTGACGTGAAATTGTAAACATGTGGACATGGATTTTGAAAATTCTAGAGAGAATTTTAAAAGCTTCAACAGAATTTCAACAATTTTGAGAGGGATTTGAAAAGTTTCAATGGGAATGGGAAGAATTGGGACAAAAATTGGAAATTTTTTAAGGGACTTGGAAAAAATTTCAACTGGAATTTTAGCCATTTTTTGACGTGAAATTGTAAACATGTGGCCATGGATTTTGAAAATTCTAGAGAGAATTTTAAAAGCTTCAAGAGAATTTCAACAATTTTGAGAGGGATTTGAAAAGTTTCAATGGGAATGGGAAGAATTGGGACAAAAATTGGAAAATTTTTCAGGGACTTTGAAAAAATTTCAACTGGAATTTTAGCCATTTTTTGACGTGAAATTGTAAACATGTGGCCATGGATTTTGAAAATTCTAGAGAGAATTTTAAAAGCTTCAAGAGAATTTCAACAATTTTGAGAGGGATTTGAAAAGTTTCAATGGGAATGGGAAGAATTGGGACAAAAATTGGAAAATTTTGAAGGGACTTTGAAAAAATTTCAACTGGAATTTTAGCCATTTTTTTGACGTGAAATTGTAAACATGTGGACATGGATTTTGAAAATTCTAGAGAGAATTTTAAAAGCTTCAAGAGAATTTCAACAATTTTGAGAGGGATTTGAAAAGTTTCAATGGGAATGGGAAGAATTGGGACAAAAATTGGAAAATTTTTAAGGGACTTTGAAAAAATTTCAACTGGAATTTTAGCCATTTTTTGACGTGAAATTGTAAACATGTGGACATGGATTTTGAAAATTCTAGAGAGAATTTTAAAAGCTTCAACAGAATTTCAACAATTTTGAGAGGGATTTGAAAAGTTTCAATGGGAATGGGAAGAATTGGGACAAAAATTGGAAAATTTTTAAGGGACTTTGAAAAAATTTCAACTGGAATTTTAGCCATTTTTTGACGTGAAATTGTAAACATGTGGACATGGATTTTGAAAATTCTAGAGAGAATTTTAAAAGCTTCAAGAGAATTTCAACAATTTTGAGAGGGATTTGAAAAGTTTCAATTGGAATGGGAAGAATTGGGACAAAAATTGGAAAATTTTTAAGGGACTTTGAAAAAATTTCAACTGGAATTTTAGCCATTTTTTGACGTGAAATTGTAAACATGTGGACATGGATTTTGAAAATTCTAGAGAGAATTTTAAAGGCTTTAACAGAATTTCTACAATTCTGAGAGGGATTTGAAAAGTTTCAATGGGAATGGGAAGAATTGGGACAAAAATTGGAAAATTTTTAAGGGACTTGGAAAAAATTTCAACTGGAATTTTAGCAATTTTTTGACGTGAAATTGTAAACATGTGGACATGGATTTTGAAAATTCTAGAGAGAATTTTAAAAGCTTCAACAGAATTTCAACAATTTTGAGAGGGATTTGAAAAGTTTCAATGGGAATGGGAAGAATTGGGACAAAAATTGGAAAATTTTTAAGGGACTTTGAAAAAATTTCAACTGGAATTTTAGCCATTTTTTGGCATGAAATTGTAAACATGTGGACATGGATTTTGAAAATTCTAGAGAGAATTTTAAAAGCTTCAAGAGAATTTCAACAATTTTGAGAGGGATTTGAAAAGTTTCAATGGGAATGGGAAGAATTGGGACAAAAATTGGAAAATTTTGAAGGGACTTTGAAAAAATTTCAACTGGAATTTTAGCAATTTTTTGACGTGAAATTGTAAACATGTGGCCATGGATTTTGAAAATTCTAGAGAGAATTTTAAAAGCTTCAACAGAATTTCTACAATTTTGAGAGGGATTTGAAAAGTTTCAATGGGAATGGGAAGAATTGGGACAAAAATTGGAAAATTTTTAAGGGACTTTGAAAAAATTTCAACTGAAATTTTAGCATTTTTTTTACGTAAAATTGTAAACATGTGGACATGGATTTTGAAAATTCTAGAGAGAATTTTAAAAGCTTCAACAGTATTTCAACAATTTGGAGAGGGATTTGAAAAGTTTCAATGGGAATGGGAAGAATTGGGACAAAAATTGGAAAATATTTAAGGGACTTTGAAAAAATTTCAACTGGAATTTTAGCCATTTTTTGACATGAAATTGTAAACATGTGGCCATGGATTTTGAAAATTCTAGAGAGAATTTTAAAAGCTTCAAGAGAATTTCAACAATTTTGAGAGGGATTTGAAAAGTTTCAATGGGAATGGGAAGAATTGGGACAAAAATTGGAAAATTTTTAAGGGACTTTGAAAAAATTTCAACTGGAATTTTAGCCATTTTTGACGTGAAATTGTAAACATGTGGACATGGATTTTGAAAATTCTAGAGAGAATTTTAAAAGCTTCAACAGAATTTCAACAATTTTGAGAGGGATTTGAAAAGTTTCAATGGGAATGGGAAGAATTGGGACAAAAATTGGAAAATTTTGAAGGGACTTTGAAAAAATTTCAACTGGAATTTTAGCAATTTTTTGTCGTGAAATTGTAAACATGTGGACATGGATTTTGAAAATTCTAGAGAGAATTTTAAAAGCTTCAAGAGAATTTCAACAATTTTGAGAGGGATTTGAAAAGTTTCAATGGGAATGGGAAGAATTGGGACAAAAATTGGAAAATTTTTAAGGGACTTTGAAAAAATTTCAACTGGAATTTTAGCCATTTTTTGACGTGAAATTGTAAACATGTGGACATGGATTTTGAAAATTCTAGAGAGAATTTTAAAAGCTTCAACAGAATTTCAACAATTTTGAGAGGGATTTGAAAAGTTTCAATGGGAATGGGAAGAATTGGGACAAAAATTGGAAAATTTTGAAGGGACTTTGAAAAAATTTCAACTGGAATTTTAGCCATTTTTTGACGTGAAATTGTAAACATGTGGACATGGATTTTGAAAATTCTAGAGAGAATTTTAAAAGCTTCAAGAGAATTTCAACAATTTTGAGAGGGATTTGAAAAGTTTCAATTGGAATGGGAAGAATTGGGACAAAAATTGGAAAATTTTTAAGGGACTTTGAAAAAATTTCAACTGGAATTTTAGCCATTTTTTGACGTGAAATTGTAAACATGTGGACATGGATTTTGAAAATTCTAGAGAGAATTTTAAAAGCTTCAAGAGAATTTCAACAATTCTGAGAGGGATTTGAAAAGTTTCAATGGGAATGGGAAGAATTGGGACAAAAATTGGAAAATTTTTAAGGGACTTTGAAAAAATTTCAACTGGAATTTTAGCAATTTTTTTATGTGAAATTGTAAACATGTGGCCATGGATTTTGAAAATTCTAGAGAGAATTTTAAAAGCTTCAACAGAATTTCAACAATTTTGAGAGGGATTTGAAAAGTTTCAATGGGAATGGGAAGAATTGGGACAAAAATTGGAAAATTTTTAAGGGACTTTGAAAAAATTTCAACTGGAATTTTAGCAATTTTTTTTACGTGCAATTGTAAACATGTGGCCATGGATTTTGAAAATTCTAGAGAGAATTTTAAAAGCTTCAACAGAATTTCAACAATTTTGAGAGGGATTTGAAAAGTTTCAATGGGAATGGGAAGAATTGGGACAAAAATTGGAAAATTTTTAAGGGACTTTGAAAAAATTTCAACTGAAATTTTAGCATTTTTTTTACGTAAAATTGTAAACATGTGGACATGGATTTTGAAAATTCTAGAGAGAATTTTAAAAGCTTCAACAGTATTTCAACAATTTGGAGAGGGATTTGAAAAGTTTCAATGGGAATGGGAAGAATTGGGACAAAAATTGGAAAATATTTAAGGGACTTTGAAAAAATTTCAACTGGAATTTTAGCCATTTTTTGACGTGAAATTGTAAACATGTGGACATGGATTTTGAAAATTCTAGAGAGAATTTTAAAAGCTTCAAGAGAATTTCAACAATTTTGAGAGGGATTTGAAAAGTTTCAATTGGAATGGGAAGAATTGGGACAAAAATTGGAAAATTTTTAAGGGACTTTGAAAAAATTTCAACTGGAATTTTAGCCATTTTTTGACGTGAAATTGTAAACATGTGGACATGGATTTTGAAAATTCTAGAGAGAATTTTAAAAGCTTCAAGAGAATTTCAACAATTCTGAGAGGGATTTGAAAAGTTTCAATGGGAATGGGAAGAATTGGGACAAAAATTGGAAAATTTTTAAGGGACTTTGAAAAAATTTCAACTGGAATTTTAGCAATTTTTTTATGTGAAATTGTAAACATGTGGCCATGGATTTTGAAAATTCTAGAGAGAATTTTAAAAGCTTCAACAGAATTTCAACAATTTTGAGAGGGATTTGAAAAGTTTCAATGGGAATGGGAAGAATTGGGACAAAAATTGGAAAATTTTTAAGGGACTTTGAAAAAATTTCAACTGGAATTTTAGCAATTTTTTTTACGTGCAATTGTAAACATGTGGCCATGGATTTTGAAAATTCTAGAGAGAATTTTAAAAGCTTCAACAGAATTTCAACAATTTTGAGAGGGATTTGAAAAGTTTCAATGGGAATGGGAAGAATTGGGACAAAAATTGGAAAATTTTTAAGGGACTTTGAAAAAATTTCAACTGAAATTTTAGCATTTTTTTTACGTAAAATTGTAAACATGTGGACATGGATTTTGAAAATTCTAGAGAGAATTTTAAAAGCTTCAACAGTATTTCAACAATTTGGAGAGGGATTTGAAAAGTTTCAATGGGAATGGGAAGAATTGGGACAAAAATTGGAAAATATTTAAGGGACTTTGAAAAAATTTCAACTGGAATTTTAGCCATTTTTTGACATGAAATTGTAAACATGTGGCCATGGATTTTGAAAATTCTAGAGAGAATTTTAAAAGCTTCAAGAGAATTTCAACAATTTTGAGAGGGATTTGAAAAGTTTCAATGGGAATGGGAAGAATTGGGACAAAAATTGGAAAATTTTTAAGGGACTTTGAAAAAATTTCAACTGGAATTTTAGCCATTTTTTGACGTGAAATTGTAAACATGTGGACATGGATTTTGAAAATTCTAGAGAGAATTTTAAAAGCTTCAACAGAATTTCAACAATTTTGAGAGGGATTTGAAAAGTTTCAATGGGAATGGGAAGAATTGGGACAAAAATTGGAAAATTTTTAAGGGACTTGGAAAAAATTTCAACTGGAATTTTAGCCATTTTTTGACGTGAAATTGTAAACATGTGGCCATGGATTTTGAAAATTCTAGAGAGAATTTTAAAAGCTTCAAGAGAATTTCAACAATTTTGAGAGGGATTTGAAAAGTTTCAATGGGAATGGGAAGAATTGGGACAAAAATTGGAAAATTTTTAAGGGACTTTGAAAAAATTTCAACTGGAATTTTAGCCATTTTTTTGACGTGAAATTGTAAACATGTGGACATGGATTTTGAAAATTCTAGAGAGAATTTTAAAAGCTTCAAGAGAATTTCAACAATTTTGAGAGGGATTTGAAAAGTTTCAATGGGAATGGGAAGAATTGGGACAAAAATTGGAAAATTTTTAAGGGACTTTGAAAAAATTTCAACTGGAATTTTAGCCATTTTTTGACGTGAAATTGTAAACATGTGGACATGGATTTTGAAAATTCTAGAGAGAATTTTAAAAGCTTCAACAGAATTTCAACAATTTTGAGAGGGATTTGAAAAGTTTCAATGGGAATGGGAAGAATTGGGACAAAAATTGGAAAATTTTGAAGGGACTTTGAAAAAATTTCAACTGGAATTTTAGCAATTTTTTGACGTGAAATTGTAAACATGTGGACATGGATTTTGAAAATTCTAGAGAGAATTTTAAAAGCTTCAAGAGAATTTCAACAATTTTGAGAGGGATTTGAAAAGTTTCAATTGGAATGGGAAGAATTGGGACAAAAATTGGAAAATTTTTAAGGGACTTTGAAAAAATTTCAACTGGAATTTTAGCCATTTTTGACGTGAAATTGTAAACATGTGGACATGGATTTTGAAAATTCTAGAGAGAATTTTAAAGGCTTTAACAGAATTTCTACAATTCTGAGAGGGATTTGAAAAGTTTCAATGGGAATGGGAAGAATTGGGACAAAAATTGGAAAATTTTTAAGGGACTTGGAAAAAATTTCAACTGGAATTTTAGCAATTTTTTGACGTGAAATTGTAAACATGTGGACATGGATTTTGAAAATTCTAGAGAGAATTTTAAAAGCTTCAACAGAATTTCAACAATTTTGAGAGGGATTTGAAAAGTTTCAATGGGAATGGGAAGAATTGGGACAAAAATTGGAAAATTTTTAAGGGACTTTGAAAAAATTTCAACTGGAATTTTAGCCATTTTTTGGCATGAAATTGTAAACATGTGGACATGGATTTTGAAAATTCTAGAGAGAATTTTAAAAGCTTCAAGAGAATTTCAACAATTTTGAGAGGGATTTGAAAAGTTTCAATGGGAATGGGAAGAATTGGGACAAAAATTGGAAAATTTTGAAGGGACTTTGAAAAAATTTCAACTGGAATTTTAGCAATTTTTTGACGTGAAATTGTAAACATGTGGCCATGGATTTTGAAAATTCTAGAGAGAATTTTAAAAGCTTCAACAGAATTTCTACAATTTTGAGAGGGATTTGAAAAGTTTCAATGGGAATGGGAAGAATTGGGACAAAAATTGGAAAATTTTTAAGGGACTTTGAAAAAATTTCAACTGGAATTTTAGCAATTTTTTTATGTGAAATTGTAAACATGTGGACATGGATTTTGAAAATTCTAGAGAGAATTTTAAAAGCTTCAACAGAATTTCAACAATTTTGAGAGGGATTTGAAAAGTTTCAATGGGAATGGGAAGAATTGGGACAAAAATTGGAAAATTTTTAAGGGACTTTGAAAAAATTTCAACTGAAATTTTAGCATTTTTTTTACGTGCAATTGTAAACATGTGGACATGGATTTTGAAAATTCTAGAGAGAATTTTAAAAGCTTCAACAGAATTTCAACAATTTTGAGAGGGATTTGAAAAGTTTCAATGGGAATGGGAAGAATTGGGACAAAAATTGGAAAATTTTTCAGGGACTTTGAAAAAATTTCAACTGGAATTTTAGCCATTTTTTGTCGTGAAATTGTAAACATGTGGACATGGATTTTGAAAATTCTAGAGAGAATTTTAAAAGCTTCAAGAGAATTTCAACAATTTTGAGAGGGATTTGAAAAGTTTCAATGGGAATGGGAAGAATTGGGACAAAAATTGGAAAATTTTTAAGGGACTTTGAAAAAATTTCAACTGGAATTTTAGCCATTTTTTGACGTGAAATTGTAAACATGTGGACATGGATTTTGAAAATTCTAGAGAGAATTTTAAAAGCTTCAAGAGAATTTCAACAATTTTGAGAGGGATTTGAAAAGTTTCAATGGGAATGGGAAGAATTGGGACAAAAATTGGAAAATTTTTAAGGGACTTTGAAAAAATTTCAACTGGAATTTTAGCCATTTTTTGACGTGAAATTGTAAACATGTGGACATGGATTTTGAAAATTCTAGAGAGAATTTTAAAAGCTTCAAGAGAATTTCAACAATTCTGAGAGGGATTTGAAAAGTTTCAATGGGAATGGGAAGAATTGGGACAAAAATTGGAAAATTTTTAAGGGACTTTGAAAAAATTTCAACTGGAATTTTAGCAATTTTTTATGTGAAATTGTAAACATGTGGCCATGGATTTTGAAAATTCTAGAGAGAATTTTAAAAGCTTCAACAGAATTTCAACAATTTTGAGAGGGATTTGAAAAGTTTCAATGGGAATGGGAAGAATTGGGACAAAAATTGGAAAATTTTTAAGGGACTTTGAAAAAATTTCAACTGGAATTTTAGCAATTTTTTTTACGTGCAATTGTAAACATGTGGCCATGGATTTTGAAAATTCTAGAGAGAATTTTAAAAGCTTCAACAGAATTTCAACAATTTTGAGAGGGATTTGAAAAGTTTCAATGGGAATGGGAAGAATTGGGACAAAAATTGGAAAATTTTTCAGGGACTTTGAAAAAATTTCAACTGGAATTTTAGCAATTTTTTGTCGTGAAATTGTAAACATGTGGACATGGATTTTGAAAATTCTAGAGAGAATTTTAAAAGCTTCAAGAGAATTTCAACAATTTTGAGAGGGATTTGAAAAGTTTCAATGGGAATGGGAAGAATTGGGACAAAAATTGGAAAATTTTTAAGGGACTTTGAAAAAATTTCAACTGGAATTTTAGCCATTTTTTGACGTGAAATTGTAAACATGTGGACATGGATTTTGAAAATTCTAGAGAGAATTTTAAAAGCTTCAAGAGAATTTCTACAATTTTGAGAGGGATTTGAAAAGTTTCAATGGGAATGGGAAGAATTGGGACAAAAATGGGAAAATTTTTAAGGGACTTTGAAAAAATTTCAACTGGAATTTTAGCCATTTTTTGACGTGAAATTGTAAACATGTGGCCATGGATTTTGAAAATTCTAGAGAGAATTTTAAAAGCTTCAACAGAATTTCAACAATTTTGAGAGGGATTTGAAAAGTTTCAATGGGAATGGGAAGAATTGGGACAAAAATTGGAAAATTTTTAAGGGACTTTGAAAAAATTTCAACTGGAATTTTAGCAATTTTTTGACGTGAAATTGTAAACATGTGGACATGGATTTTGAAAATTCTAGAGAGAATTTTAAAAGCTTCAAGAGAATTTCAACAATTTTGAGAGGGATTTGAAAAGTTTCAATGGGAATGGGAAGAATTGGGACAAAAATTGGAAAATTTTTAAGGGACTTTGAAAAAATTTCAACTGGAATTTTAGCCATTTTTTGACGTGAAATTGTAAACATGTGGACATGGATTTTGAAAATTCTAGAGAGAATTTTAAAAGCTTTAACAGAATTTCTACAATTCTGAGAGGGATTTGAAAAGTTTCAATGGGAATGGGAAGAATTGGGACAAAAATTGGAAAATTTTTAAGGGACTTTGAAAAAATTTCAACTGGAATTTTAGCCATTTTTTGACATGAAATTGTAAACATGTGGACATGGATTTTGAAAATTCTAGAGAGAATTTTAAAAGCTTCAAGAGAATTTCTACAATTTTGAGAGGGATTTGAAAAGTTTCAATGGGAATGGGAAGAATTGGGACAAAAATTGGAAAATTTTTAAGGGACTTTGAAAAAATTTCAACTGGAATTTTAGCCATTTTTTGACGTGAAATTGTAAACATGTGGACATGGATTTTGAAAATTCTAGAGAGAATTTTAAAAGCTTCAACAGAATTTCAACAATTTTGAGAGGGATTTGAAAAGTTTCAATGGGAATGGGAAGAATTGGGACAAAAATTGGAAAATTTTTAAGGGACTTTGAAAAAATTTCAACTGGAATTTTAGCCATTTTTTGACGTGAAATTGTAAACATGTGGCCATGGATTTTGAAAATTCTAGAGAGAATTTTAAAAGCTTCAACAGAATTTCAACAATTTTGAGAGGGATTTGAAAAGTTTCAATGGGAATGGGAAGAATTGGGACAAAAATTGGAAAATTTTTAAGGGACTTTGAAAAAATTTCAACTGGAATTTTAGCCATTTTTTGACCTGAAATTGTAAACATGTGGACATGGATTTTGAAAATTCTAGAGAGAATTTTAAAAGCTTCAAGAGAATTTCTACAATTTTGAGAGGGATTTGAAAAGTTTCAATGGGAATGGGAAGAATTGGGACAAAAATTGGAAAATTTTTAAGGGACTTTGAAAAATTTCAACTGGAATTTTAGCCATTTTTTGACGTGAAATTGTAAACATGTGGACATGGATTTTGAAAATTCTAGAGAGAATTTTAAAAGCTTCAAGAGAATTTCTACAATTTTGAGAGGGATTTGAAAAGTTTCAATGGGAATGGAAGAATTGGGACAAAAATTGGAAAATTTTTAAGGGACTTTGAAAAAATTTCAACTGGAATTTTAGCCATTTTTTTATGTGAAATTGTAAACATGTGGACCTGGATTTTGAAAATTCTAGAGAGAATTTTAAAAGCTTCAACAGAATTTCCACAATTTTGAGAGGGATTTGAAAAGTTTCAATGGGAATGGGAAGAATTGGAACAAAATTGGAAATTTTTTAAGGGACTTTGAAAAAATTTCAACTGGAATTTTAGCCATTTTTTGACGTGAAATTGTAAACATGTGGCCATGGATTTTGAAAATTCTAGAGAGAATTTTAAAAGCTTCAAGAGAATTTCAACAATTTTGAGAGGGATTTGAAAAGTTTCAATGGGAATGGGAAGAATTGGGACAAAAATTGGAAAATTTTTCAGGGACTTTGAAAAAATTTCAACTGGAATTTTAGCCATTTTTTGACGTGAAATTGTAAACATGTGGACATGGATTTTGAAAATTCTAGAGAGAATTTTAAAAGCTTCAACAGAATTTCAACAATTTGGAGAGGGATTTGAAAAGTTTCAATGGGAATGGGAAGAATTGGGACAAAAATTGGAAAATTTTTCAGGGACTTTGAAAAAATTTCAACTGGAATTTTAGCCATTTTTTGACGTGAAATTGTAAACATGTGGACATGGATTTTGAAAATTCTAGAGAGAATTTTAAAAGCTTCAACAGAATTTCTACAATTCTGAGAGGGATTTGAAAAGTTTCAATGGGAATGGGAAGAATTGGGACAAAAATTGGAAAATTTTTAAGGGACTTTGAAAAAATTTCAACTGGAATTTTAGCCATTTTTTGACGTGAAATTGTAAACATGTGGCCATGGATTTTGAAAATTCTAGAGAGAATTTTAAAAGCTTCAACAGAATTTCAACAATTTTGAGAGGGATTTGAAAAGTTTCAATGGGAATGGGAAGAATTGGGACAAAAATTGGAAAATTTTTAAGGGACTTTGAAAAAATTTCAACTGGAATTTTAGCATTTTTTTTTACGTGCGATTGTAAAAATGTGGACATGGATTTTGAAAATTCTAGAGAGAATTTTAAAAGCTTCAACAGAATTTCAACAATTTGGAGAGGGATTTGAAAAGTTTCAATGGGAATGGGAAGAATTGGGACAAAAATTGGAAAATTTTTAAGGGACTTTGAAAAAATTTCAACTGGAATTTTAGCCATTTTTTGACATGAAATTGTAAACATGTGGACATGGATTTTGAAAATTCTAGAGAGAATTTTAAAAGCTTTAACAGAATTTCTACAATTCTGAGAGGGATTTGAAAAGTTTCAATGGGAATGGGAAGAATTGGGACAAAAATTGGAAAATTTTTAAGGGACTTTGAAAAAATTTCAACTGGAATTTTAGCCATTTTTTGACGTGAAATTGTAAACATGTGGCCATGGATTTTGAAAATTCTAGAGAGAATTTTAAAAGCTTCAAGAGAATTTCAACAATTTTGAGAGGGATTTGAAAAGTTTCAATGGGAATGGGAAGAATTGGGACAAAAATTGGAAAATTTTTAAGGGACTTTGAAAAAATTTCAACTGGAATTTTAGCCATTTTTTGACGTGAAATTGTAAACATGTGGACATGGATTTTGAAAATTCTAGAGAGAATTTTAAAAGCTTCAACAGAATTTCTACAATTTTGAGAGGGATTTGAAAAGTTTCAATGGGAATGGGAAGAATTGGGACAAAAATTGGAAAATTTTTAAGGGACTTGGAAAAAATTTCAACTGGAATTTTAGCCATTTTTTGACGTGAAATTGTAAACATGTGGCCATGGATTTTGAAAATTCTAGAGAGAATTTTAAAAGCTTCAACAGAATTTCAACAGTTTTGAGAGGGATTTGAAAAGTTTCAATGGGAATGGGAAGAATTGGGACAAAAATTGGAAAATTTTTAAGGGACTTTGAAAAAATTTCAACTGGAATTTTAGCCATTTTTTGACGTGAAATTGTAAACATGTGGACATGGATTTTGAAAATTCTAGAGAGAATTTTAAAAGCTTTAACAGAATTTCTACAATTCTGAGAGGGATTTGAAAAGTTTCAATGGGAATGGGAAGAATTGGGACAAAAATTGGAAAATTTTTAAGGGACTTTGAAAAAATTTCAACTGGAATTTTAGCCATTTTTTGACGTGAAATTGTAAACATGTGGCCATGGATTTTGAAAATTCTAGAGAGAATTTTAAAAGCTTCAAGAGAATTTCAACAATTTTGAGAGGGATTTGAAAAGTTTCAATGGGAATGGGAAGAATTGGGACAAAAATTGGAAAATTTTTCAGGGACTTTGAAAAAATTTCAACTGGAATTTTAGCCATTTTTTGACGTGAAATTGTAAACATGTGGACATGGATTTTGAAAATTCTAGAGAGAATTTTAAAAGCTTCAAGAGAATTTCAACAATTTTGAGAGGGATTTGAAAAGTTTCAATGGGAATGGGAAGAATTGGGACAAAAATTGGAAAATTTTTAAGGGACTTTGAAAAAATTTCAACTGGAATTTTAGCCATTTTTTGACGTGAAATTGTAAACATGTGGACATGGATTTTGAAAATTCTAGAGAGAATTTTAAAAGCTTCAAGAGAATTTCTACAATTCTGAGAGGGATTTGAAAAGTTTCAATGGGAATGGGAAGAATTGGGACAAAAATTGGAAAATTTTTAAGGGACTTGGAAAAAATTTCAACTGGAATTTTAGCCATTTTTTGACGTGAAATTGTAAACATGTGGCCATGGATTTTGAAAATTCTAGAGAGAATTTTAAAAGCTTCAAGAGAATTTCTACAATTTTGAGAGGGATTTGAAAAGTTTCAATGGGAATGGGAAGAATTGGGACAAAAATTGGAAAATTTTTAAGGGACTTTGAAAAAATTTCAACTGGAATTTTAGCATTTTTTTTTACGTGCGATTGTAAACATGTGGACATGGATTTTGAAAATTCTAGAGAGAATTTTAAAAGCTTCAAGAGAATTTCAACAATTTGGAGAGGGATTTGAAAAGTTTCAATGGGAATGGGAAGAATTGGGACAAAAATTGGAAAATTTTTCAGGGACTTTGAAAAAATTTCAACTGGAATTTTAGCCATTTTTTGACGTGAAATTGTAAACATGTGGCCATGGATTTTGAAAATTCTAGAGAGAATTTTAAAAGCTTCAACAGAATTTCAACCATTTTGAGAGGGATTTGAAAAGTTTCAATGGGAATGGGAAGAATTGGGACAAAAATTGGAAAATTTTTAAGGGACTTTGAAAAAATTTCAACTGGAATTTTAGCCATTTTTTGACGTGAAATTGTAAACATGTGGCCATGGATTTTGAAAATTCTAGAGAGAATTTTAAAAGCTTCAACAGAATTTCAACAATTTTGAGAGGGATTTGAAAAGTTTCAATGGGAATGGGAAGAATTGGAACAAAAATTGGAAAATTTTTAAGGGACTTTGAAAAAATTTCAACTGGAATTTTAGCCATTTTTTGACGTGAAATTGTAAACATGTGGCCATGGATTTTGAAAATTCTAGAGAGAATTTTAAAAGCTTCAACAGAATTTCAACAATTTTGAGAGGGATTTGAAAAGTTTCAATGGGAATGGGAAGAATTGGGACAAAAATTGGAAAATTTTTCAGGGACTTTGAAAAAATTTCAACTGGAATTTTAGCCATTTTTTGACGTGAAATTGTAAACATGTGGCCATGGATTTTGAAAATTCTAGAGAGAATTTTAAAAGCTTCAAGAGAATTTCAACCATTTTGAGAGGGATTTGAAAAGTTTCAATGGGAATGGGAAGAATTGGGACAAAAATTGGAAAATTTTTAAGGGACTTTGAAAAAATTTCAACTGGAATTTTAGCCATTTTTTGACGTGAAATTGTAAACATGTGGACATGGATTTTGAAAATTCTAGAGAGAATTTTAAAAGCTTTAACAGAATTTCTACAATTCTGAGAGGGATTTGAAAAGTTTCAATGGGAATGGGAAGAATTGGGACAAAAATTGGAAAATTTTTAAGGGACTTGGAAAAAATTTCAACTGGAATTTTAGCCATTTTTTGACGTGAAATTGTAAACATGTGGCCATGGATTTTGAAAATTCTAGAGAGAATTTTAAAAGCTTCAACAGAATTTCAACAATTTTGAGAGGGATTTGAAAAGTTTCAATGGGAATGGGAAGAATTGGGACAAAAATGGGAAAATTTTTAAGGGACTTTGAAAAAATTTCAACTGGAATTTTAGCATTTTTTTGACATGAAATTGTAAACATGTGGACATGGATTTTGAAAATTCTAGAGAGAATTTTAAAAGCTTCAACAGAATTTCAACAATTTGGAGAGGGATTTGAAAAGTTTCAATGGGAATGGGAAGAATTGGGACAAAAATTGGAAAATTTTTAAGGGACTTTGAAAAAATTTCAACTGGAATTTTAGCCATTTTTTGACGTGAAATTGTAAACATGTGGCCATGGATTTTGAAAATTCTAGAGAGAATTTTAAAAGCTTCAAGAGAATTTCTACAATTTTGAGAGGGATTTGAAAAGTTTCAATGGGAATGGGAAGAATTGGGACAAAAATTGGAAAATTTTTAAGGGACTTTGAAAAATTTCAACTGGAATTTTAGCCATTTTTTGACGTGAAATTGTAAACATGTGGCCATGGATTTTGAAAATTCTAGAGAGAATTTTAAAAAGCTTCAAGAGAATTTCAACAATTTTGAGAGGGATTTGAAAAGTTTCAATGGGAATGGGAAGAATTGGGACAAAAATTGGAAAATTTTTCAGGGACTTTGAAAAAATTTCAACTGGAATTTTAGCCATTTTTTGACGTGAAATTGTAAACATGTGGACATGGATTTTGAAAATTCTAGAGAGAATTTTAAAAGCTTCAAGAGAATTTCAACAATTTTGAGAGGGATTTGAAAAGTTTCAATGGGAATGGGAAGAATTGGGACAAAATTGGAAAATTTTTAAGGGACTTTGAAAAAATTTCAACTGGAATTTTAGCCATTTTTGACGTGAAATTGTAAACATGTGGACATGGATTTTGAAAATTCTAGAGAGAATTTTAAAAGCTTCAAGAGAATTTCTACAATTCTGAGAGGGATTTGAAAAGTTTCAATGGGAATGGGAAGAATTGGGACAAAAATTGGAAAATTTTTAAGGGACTTGGAAAAAATTTCAACTGGAATTTTAGCCATTTTTTGACGTGAAATTGTAAACATGTGGCCATGGATTTTGAAAATTCTAGAGAGAATTTTAAAAGCTTCAACAGAATTTCAACCATTTTGAGAGGGATTTGAAAAGTTTCAATGGGAATGGGAAGAATTGGGACAAAAATTGGAAAATTTTTAAGGGACTTTGAAAAAATTTCAACTGGAATTTTAGCCATTTTTTGACGTGAAATTGTAAACATGTGGCCATGGATTTTGAAAATTCTAGAGAGAATTTTAAAAGCTTCAACAGAATTTCAACAATTTTGAGAGGGATTTGAAAAGTTTCAATGGGAATGGGAAGAATTGGAACAAAAATTGGAAAATTTTTAAGGGACTTTGAAAAAATTTCAACTGGAATTTTAGCCATTTTTTGACGTGAAATTGTAAACATGTGGCCATGGATTTTGAAAATTCTAGAGAGAATTTTAAAAGCTTCAACAGAATTTCAACAATTTTGAGAGGGATTTGAAAAGTTTCAATGGGAATGGGAAGAATTGGGACAAAAATTGGAAAATTTTTCAGGGACTTTGAAAAAATTTCAACTGGAATTTTAGCCATTTTTTGACGTGAAATTGTAAACATGTGGCCATGGATTTTGAAAATTCTAGAGAGAATTTTAAAAGCTTCAAGAGAATTTCAACCATTTTGAGAGGGATTTGAAAAGTTTCAATGGGAATGGGAAGAATTGGGACAAAAATTGGAAAATTTTTAAGGGACTTTGAAAAAATTTCAACTGGAATTTTAGCCATTTTTTGACGTGAAATTGTAAACATGTGGACATGGATTTTGAAAATTCTAGAGAGAATTTTAAAAGCTTTAACAGAATTTCTACAATTCTGAGAGGGATTTGAAAAGTTTCAATGGGAATGGGAAGAATTGGGACAAAAATTGGAAAATTTTTAAGGGACTTGGAAAAAATTTCAACTGGAATTTTAGCCATTTTTTGACGTGAAATTGTAAACATGTGGCCATGGATTTTGAAAATTCTAGAGAGAATTTTAAAAGCTTCAACAGAATTTCAACAATTTTGAGAGGGATTTGAAAAGTTTCAATGGGAATGGGAAGAATTGGGACAAAAATGGGAAATTTTTAAGGGACTTTGAAAAAATTTCAACTGGAATTTTAGCATTTTTTTGACATGAAATTGTAAACATGTGGACATGGATTTTGAAAATTCTAGAGAGAATTTTAAAAGCTTCAACAGAATTTCAACAATTTGGAGAGGGATTTGAAAAGTTTCAATGGGAATGGGAAGAATTGGGACAAAAATTGGAAAATTTTTAAGGGACTTTGAAAAAATTTCAACTGGAATTTTAGCCATTTTTTGACGTGAAATTGTAAACATGTGGCCATGGATTTTGAAAATTCTAGAGAGAATTTTAAAAGCTTCAAGAGAATTTCTACAATTTTGAGAGGGATTTGAAAAGTTTCAATGGGAATGGGAAGAATTGGGACAAAAATTGGAAAATTTTTAAGGGACTTTGAAAAAATTTCAACTGGAATTTTAGCCATTTTTTGACGTGAAATTGTAAACATGTGGCCATGGATTTTGAAAATTCTAGAGAGAATTTTAAAAGCTTCAAGAGAATTTCAACAATTTTGAGAGGGATTTGAAAAGTTTCAATGGGAATGGGAAGAATTGGGACAAAAATTGGAAAATTTTTCAGGGACTTTGAAAAAATTTCAACTGGAATTTTAGCCATTTTTTGACGTGAAATTGTAAACATGTGGACATGGATTTTGAAAATTCTAGAGAGAATTTTAAAAGCTTCAAGAGAATTTCAACAATTTTGAGAGGGATTTGAAAAGTTTCAATGGGAATGGGAAGAATTGGGACAAAAATTGGAAAATTTTTAAGGGACTTTGAAAAAATTTCAACTGGAATTTTAGCCATTTTTTGACGTGAAATTGTAAACATGTGGACATGGATTTTGAAAATTCTAGAGAGAATTTTAAAAGCTTCAAGAGAATTTCTACAATTCTGAGAGGGATTTGAAAAGTTTCAATGGGAATGGGAAGAATTGGGACAAAAATTGGAAAATTTTTAAGGGACTTGGAAAAAATTTCAACTGGAATTTTAGCCATTTTTTGACGTGAAATTGTAAACATGTGGCCATGGATTTTGAAAATTCTAGAGAGAATTTTAAAAGCTTCAAGAGAATTTCTACAATTTTGAGAGGGATTTGAAAAGTTTCAATGGGAATGGGAAGAATTGGGACAAAAATTGGAAAATTTTTAAGGGACTTTGAAAAAATTTCAACTGGAATTTTAGCATTTTTTTTTACGTGCGATTGTAAACATGTGGACATGGATTTTGAAAATTCTAGAGAGAATTTTAAAAGCTTCAACAGAATTTCAACAATTTGGAGAGGGATTTGAAAAGTTTCAATGGGAATGGGAAGAATTGGGACAAAAATTGGAAAATTTTTCAGGGACTTTGAAAAAATTTCAACTGGAATTTTAGCCATTTTTTGACGTGAAATTGTAAACATGTGGCCATGGATTTTGAAAATTCTAGAGAGAATTTTAAAAGCTTCAACAGAATTTCAACCATTTTGAGAGGGATTTGAAAAGTTTCAATGGGAATGGGAAGAATTGGGACAAAAATTGGAAAATTTTTAAGGGACTTTGAAAAAATTTCAACTGGAATTTTAGCCATTTTTTGACGTGAAATTGTAAACATGTGGCCATGGATTTTGAAAATTCTAGAGAGAATTTTAAAAGCTTCAACAGAATTTCAACAATTTTGAGAGGGATTTGAAAAGTTTCAATGGGAATGGGAAGAATTGGAACAAAAATTGGAAAATTTTTAAGGGACTTTGAAAAAATTTCAACTGGAATTTTAGCCATTTTTTGACGTGAAATTGTAAACATGTGGCCATGGATTTTGAAAATTCTAGAGAGAATTTTAAAAGCTTCAACAGAATTTCAACAATTTTGAGAGGGATTTGAAAAGTTTCAATGGGAATGGGAAGAATTGGGACAAAAATTGGAAAATTTTTCAGGGACTTTGAAAAAATTTCAACTGGAATTTTAGCCATTTTTTGACGTGAAATTGTAAACATGTGGCCATGGATTTTGAAAATTCTAGAGAGAATTTTAAAAGCTTCAAGAGAATTTCAACAATTTTGAGAGGGATTTGAAAAGTTTCAATGGGAATGGGAAGAATTGGGACAAAAATTGGAAAATTTTTAAGGGACTTTGAAAAAATTTCAACTGGAATTTTAGCCATTTTTTGACGTGAAATTGTAAACATGTGGACATGGATTTTGAAAATTCTAGAGAGAATTTTAAAAGCTTTAACAGAATTTCTACAATTCTGAGAGGGATTTGAAAAGTTTCAATGGGAATGGGAAGAATTGGGACAAAAATTGGAAAATTTTTAAGGGACTTGGAAAAAATTTCAACTGGAATTTTAGCCATTTTTTGACGTGAAATTGTAAACATGTGGCCATGGATTTTGAAAATTCTAGAGAGAATTTTAAAAGCTTCAACAGAATTTCAACAATTTTGAGAGGGATTTGAAAAGTTTCAATGGGAATGGGAAGAATTGGGACAAAAATGGGAAAATTTTTAAGGGACTTTGAAAAAATTTCAACTGGAATTTTAGCATTTTTTTTTACGTGCAATTGTAAACATGTGGACATGGATTTTGAAAATTCTAGAGAGAATTTTAAAAGCTTCAACAGAATTTCAACAATTTGGAGAGGGATTTGAAAAGTTTCAATGGGAATGGGAAGAATTGGGACAAAAATTGGAAAATTTTTAAGGGACTTTGAAAAAATTTCAACTGGAATTTTAGCCATTTTTTGACGTGAAATTGTAAACATGTGGCCATGGATTTTGAAAATTCTAGAGAGAATTTTAAAAGCTTCAAGAGAATTTCTACAATTTTGAGAGGGATTTGAAAAGTTTCAATGGGAATGGGAAGAATTGGGACAAAAATTGGAAAATTTTTCAGGGACTTTGAAAAAATTTCAACTGGAATTTTAGCCATTTTTTTACGTGAAATTGTAAACATGTGGACATGGATTTTGAAAATTCTAGAGAGAATTTTAAAAGCTTCAAGAGAATTTCAACAATTTTGAGAGGGATTTGAAAAGTTTCAATGGGAATGGGAAGAATTGGGACAAAAATTGGAAAATTTTTAAGGGACTTTGAAAAAATTTCAACTGGAATTTTAGTCATTTTTTGACGTGAAATTGTAAACATGTGGCCATGGATTTTGAAAATTCTAGAGAGAATTTTAAAAGCTTCAAGAGAATTTCAACAATTTTGAGAGGGATTTGAAAAGTTTCAATGGGAATGGGAAGAATTGGGACAAAAATTGGAAAATTTTTCAGGGACTTTGAAAAAATTTCAACTGGAATTTTAGCCATTTTTTGACGTGAAATTGTAAACATGTGGACATGGATTTTGAAAATTCTAGAGAGAATTTTAAAAGCTTCAACAGAATTTCTACAATTTTGAGAGGGATTTGAAAAGTTTCAATGGGAATGGGAAGAATTGGGACAAAAATTGGAAAATTTTTAAGGGACTTTGAAAAAATTTCAACTGGAATTTTAGCCATTTTTTTATGTGAAATTGTAAACATGTGGACATGGATTTTGAAAATTCTAGAGAGAATTTTAAAAGCTTCAACAGAATTTCAACAGTTTTGAGAGGGATTTGAAAAGTTTCAATGGGAATGGGAAGAATTGGGACAAAAATTGGAAAATTTTTAAGGGACTTTGAAAAAATTTCAACTGGAATTTTAGCCATTTTTTGACGTGAAATTGTAAACATGTGGACATGGATTTTGAAAATTCTAGAGAGAATTTTAAAAGCTTTAACAGAATTTCTACAATTCTGAGAGGGATTTGAAAAGTTTCAATGGGAATGGGAAGAATTGGGACAAAAATTGGAAAATTTTTAAGGGACTTGGAAAAAATTTCAACTGGAATTTTAGCCATTTTTTTACGTGAAATTGTAAACATGTGGACATGGATTTTGAAAATTCTAGAGAGAATTTTAAAAGCTTCAACAGAATTTCTACAATTTTGAGAGGGATTTGAAAAGTTTCAATGGGAATGGGAAGAATTGGGACAAAAATTGGAAAATTTTTAAGGGACTTTGAAAAAATTTCAACTGAAATTTTAGCATTTTTTTTTACGTGCAATTGTAAACATGTGGACATGGATTTTGAAAATTCTAGAGAGAATTTTAAAAGCTTCAACAGAATTTCAACAATTTTGAGAGGGATTTGAAAAGTTTCAATGGGAATGGGAAGAATTGGGACAAAAATTGGAAAATTTTTCAGGGACTTTGAAAAAATTTCAACTGGAATTTTAGCCATTTTTTGACGTGAAATTGTAAACATGTGGACATGGATTTTGAAAATTCTAGAGAGAATTTTAAAAGCTTCAACAGAATTTCTACAATTTTGAGAGGGATTTGAAAAGTTTCAATGGGAATGGGAAGAATTGGGACAAAAATTGGAAAATTTTGAAGGGACTTTGAAAAAATTTCAACTGGAATTTTAGCCATTTTTTTACGTGAAATTGTAAACATGTGGACATGGATTTTGAAAATTCTAGAGAGAATTTTAAAAGCTTCAACAGAATTTCTACAATTTTGAGAGGGATTTGAAAAGTTTCAATGGGAATGGGAAGAATTGGGACAAAAATTGGAAAATTTTTAAGGGACTTTGAAAAAATTTCAACTGGAATTTTAGCCATTTTTTGACGTGAAATTGTAAACATGTGGACATGGATTTTGAAAATTCTAGAGAGAATTTTAAAAGCTTCAACAGAATTTCAACAATTTTGAGAGGGATTTGAAAAGTTTCAATGGGAATGGGAAGAATTGGGACAAAAATTGGAAAATTTTTAAGGGACTTTGAAAAAATTTCAACTGGAATTTTAGTCATTTTTTGACGTGAAATTGTAAACATGTGGACATGGATTTTGAAAATTCTAGAGAAAATTTTAAAAGCTTCAAGAGAATTTCAACAATTTTGAGAGGGATTTGAAAAGTTTCAATGGGAATGGGAAGAATTGGGACAAAAATTGGAAAATTTTTAAGGGACTTTGAAAAAATTTCAACTGGAATTTTAGCCATTTTTTGACGTGAAATTGTAAACATGTGGACATGGATTTTGAAAATTCTAGAGAGAATTTTAAAAGCTTCAAGAGAATTTCAACAATTTTGAGAGGGATTTGAAAAGTTTCAATGGGAATGGGAAGAATTGGGACAAAAATTGGAAAATTTTTAAGGGACTTTGAAAAAATTTCAACTGGAATTTTAGCCATTTTTTGACGTGAAATTGTAAACATGTGGACATGGATTTTGAAAATTCTAGAGAGAATTTTAAAAGCTTCAAGAGAATTTCAACAATTTTGAGAGGGATTTGAAAAGTTTCAATGGGAATGGGAAGAATTGGGACAAAAATTGGAAAATTTTTAAGGGACTTTGAAAAAATTTCAACTGGAATTTTGGCCATTTTTTTATGTGAAATTGTAAACATGTGGCCATGGATTTTGAAAATTCTAGAGAGAATTTTAAAAGCTTCAACAGAATTTCAACAATTTTGAGAGGGATTTGAAAAGTTTCAATGGGAATGGGAAGAATTGGGACAAAAATTGGAAAATTTTTAAGGGACTTTGAAAAAATTTCAACTGGAATTTTAGCCATTTTTTGACGTGAAATTGTAAACATGTGGACATGGATTTTGAAAATTCTAGAGAGAATTTTAAAAGCTTCAAGAGAATTTCAACAATTTTGAGAGGGATTTGAAAAGTTTCAATGGGAATGGGAAGAATTGGGACAAAAATTGGAAAATTTTTAAGGGACTTTGAAAAAATTTCAACTGGAATTTTAGCCATTTTTTGACGTGAAATTGTAAACATGTGGACATGGATTTTGAAAATTCTAGAGAGAATTTTAAAAGCTTCAAGAGAATTTCAACAATTTTGAGAGGGATTTGAAAAGTTTCAATGGGAATGGGAAGAATTGGGACAAAAATTGGAAAATTTTTAAGGGACTTTGAAAAATTTCAACTGGAATTTTAGCCATTTTTTGACGTGAAATTGTAAACATGTGGACATGGATTTTGAAAATTCTAGAGAGAATTTTAAAAGCTTCAACAGAATTTCTACAATTTTGAGAGGGATTTGAAAAGTTTCAATGGGAATGGGAAGAATTGGGACAAAAATTGGAAAATTTTTAAGGGACTTTGAAAAAATTTCAACTGGAATTTTAGTCATTTTTTGACGTGAAATTGTAAACATGTGGACATGGATTTTGAAAATTCTAGAGAAAATTTTAAAAGCTTCAAGAGAATTTCAACAATTTTGAGAGGGATTTGAAAAGTTTCAATGGGAATGGGAAGAATTGGGACAAAAATTGGAAAATTTTTAAGGGACTTTGAAAAAATTTCAACTGGAATTTTAGCCATTTTTTGACGTGAAATTGTAAACATGTGGCCATGGATTTTGAAAATTCTAGAGAGAATTTTAAAAGCTTCAACAGAATTTCAACAATTTTGAGAGGGATTTGAAAAGTTTCAATGGGAATGGGAAGAATTGGGACAAAAATTGGAAAATTTTTAAGGGACTTTGAAAAAATTTCAACTGGAATTTTAGCCATTTTTTGACGTGAAATTGTAAACATGTGGCCATGGATTTTGAAAATTCTAGAGAGAATTTTAAAAGCTTCAAGAGAATTTCAACAATTTTGAGAGGGATTTGAAAAGTTTCAATGGGAATGGGAAGAATTGGGACAAAAATTGGAAAATTTTTAAGGGACTTTGAAAAAATTTCAACTGGAATTTTAGCCATTTTTTTACGTGAAATTGTAAACATGTGGCCATGGATTTTGAAAATTCTAGAGAGAATTTTAAAAGCTTCAACAGAATTTCTACAATTTTGAGAGGGATTTGAAAAGTTTCAATGGGAATGGGAAGAATTGGGACAAAAATTGGAAAATTTTTAAGGGACTTTGAAAAAATTTCAACTGGAATTTTAGCCATTTTTTGACGTGAAATTGTAAACATGTGGCCATGGATTTTGAAAATTCTAGAGAGAATTTTAAAAGCTTCAAGAGAATTTCAACAATTTTGAGAGGGATTTGAAAAGTTTCAATGGGAATGGGAAGAATTGGGACAAAAATTGGAAAATTTTTAAGGGACTTTGAAAAAATTTCAACTGGAATTTTAGCCATTTTTTGACGTGAAATTGTAAACATGTGGCCATGGATTTTGAAAATTCTAGAGAGAATTTTAAAAGCTTCAAGAGAATTTCAACAATTTTGAGAGGGATTTGAAAAGTTTCAATGGGAATGGGAAGAATTGGGACAAAAATTGGAAAATTTTTAAGGGACTTTGAAAAAATTTCAACTGGAATTTTAGCCATTTTTTGACGTGAAATTGTAAACATGTGGACATGGATTTTGAAAATTCTAGAGAGAATTTTAAAAGCTTCAACAGAATTTCTACAATTTTGAGAGGAATTTGAAAAGTTTCAATGGGAATGGGAAGAATTGGGACAAAAATTGGAAAATTTTTAAGGGACTTTGAAAAAATTTCAACTGGAATTTTGGCCATTTTTTTATGTGAAATTGTAAACATGTGGCCATGGATTTTGAAAATTCTAGAGAGAATTTTAAAAGCTTCAAGAGAATTTCAACAATTTTGAGAGGGATTTGAAAAGTTTCAATGGGAATGGGAAGAATTGGGACAAAAATTGGAAAATTTTTAAGGGACTTTGAAAAAATTTCAACTGGAATTTTAGCCATTTTTTGACGTGAAATTGTAAACATGTGGACATGGATTTTGAAAATTCTAGAGAGAATTTTAAAAGCTTCAACAGAATTTCTACAATTTTGAGAGGAATTTGAAAAGTTTCAATGGGAATGGGAAGAATTGGGACAAAAATTGGAAAATTTTTAAGGGACTTTGAAAAAATTTCAACTGGAATTTTAGCCATTTTTTGACGTGAAATTGTAAACATGTGGACATGGATTTTGAAAATTCTAGAGAGAATTTTAAAAGCTTCAAGAGAATTTCAACAATTTTGAGAGGGATTTGAAAAGTTTCAATGGGAATGGGAAGAATTGGGACAAAAATTGGAAAATTTTTAAGGGACTTTGAAAAAATTTCAACTGGAATTTTAGCCATTTTTTGACGTGAAATTGTAAACATGTGGACATGGATTTTGAAAATTCTAGAGAGAATTTTAAAAGCTTCAACAGAATTTCTACAATTTTGAGAGGGATTTGAAAAGTTTCAATGGGAATGGGAAGAATTGGGACAAAAATTGGAAAATTTTTAAGGGACTTTGAAAAAATTTCAACTGGAATTTTAGTCATTTTTTGACGTGAAATTGTAAACATGTGGACATGGATTTTGAAAATTCTAGAGAAAATTTTAAAAGCTTCAAGAGAATTTCAACAATTTTGAGAGGGATTTGAAAAGTTTCAATGGGAATGGGAAGAATTGGGACAAAAATTGGAAAATTTTTAAGGGACTTTGAAAAAATTTCAACTGGAATTTTAGCCATTTTTTGACGTGAAATTGTAAACATGTGGCCATGGATTTTGAAAATTCTAGAGAGAATTTTAAAAGCTTCAACAGAATTTCAACAATTTTGAGAGGGATTTGAAAAGTTTCAATGGGAATGGGAAGAATTGGGACAAAAATTGGAAAATTTTTAAGGGACTTTGAAAAAATTTCAACTGGAATTTTAGCCATTTTTTGACGTGAAATTGTAAACATGTGGCCATGGATTTTGAAAATTCTAGAGAGAATTTTAAAAGCTTCAAGAGAATTTCAACAATTTTGAGAGGGATTTGAAAAGTTTCAATGGGAATGGGAAGAATTGGGACAAAAATTGGAAAATTTTTAAGGGACTTTGAAAAAATTTCAACTGGAATTTTAGCCATTTTTTTACGTGAAATTGTAAACATGTGGACATGGATTTTGAAAATTCTAGAGAGAATTTTAAAAGCTTCAACAGAATTTCTACAATTTTGAGAGGGATTTGAAAAGTTTCAATGGGAATGGGAAGAATTGGGACAAAAATTGGAAAATTTTTAAGGGACTTTGAAAAAATTTCAACTGGAATTTTAGCCATTTTTTGACGTGAAATTGTAAACATGTGGACATGGATTTTGAAAATTCTAGAGAGAATTTTAAAAGCTTCAAGAGAATTTCAACAATTTTGAGAGGGATTTGAAAAGTTTCAATGGGAATGGGAAGAATTGGGACAAAAATTGGAAAATTTTTAAGGGACTTTGAAAAAATTTCAACTGGAATTTTAGCCATTTTTTGACGTGAAATTGTAAACATGTGGCCATGGATTTTGAAAATTCTAGAGAGAATTTTAAAAGCTTCAAGAGAATTTCAACAATTTTGAGAGGGATTTGAAAAGTTTCAATGGGAATGGGAAGAATTGGGACAAAAATTGGAAAATTTTTAAGGGACTTTGAAAAAATTTCAACTGGAATTTTAGCCATTTTTTGACGTGAAATTGTAAACATGTGGACATGGATTTTGAAAATTCTAGAGAGAATTTTAAAAGCTTCAACAGAATTTCTACAATTTTGAGAGGAATTTGAAAAGTTTCAATGGGAATGGGAAGAATTGGGACAAAAATTGGAAAATTTTTAAGGGACTTTGAAAAAATTTCAACTGGAATTTTGGCCATTTTTTTATGTGAAATTGTAAACATGTGGCCATGGATTTTGAAAATTCTAGAGAGAATTTTAAAAGCTTCAAGAGAATTTCAACAATTTTGAGAGGGATTTGAAAAGTTTCAATGGGAATGGGAAGAATTGGGACAAAAATTGGAAAATTTTTAAGGGACTTTGAAAAAATTTCAACTGGAATTTTAGCCATTTTTTTATGTGAAATTGTAAACATGTGGCCATGGATTTTGAAAATTCTAGAGAGAATTTTAAAAGCTTCAACAGAATTTCAACACTTTTGAGAGGGATTTGAAAAGTTTCAATGGGAATGGGAAGAATTGGGACAAAAATTGGAAAATTTTTAAGGGACTTTGAAAAAATTTCAACTGGAATTTTAGCCATTTTTTGACATGAAATTGTAAACATGTGGACATGGATTTTGAAAATTCTAGAGAGAATTTTAAAAGCTTCAAGAGAATTTCAACAATTTTGAGAGGGATTTGAAAACTTTCAATGGGAATGGGAAGAATTGGGACAAAAATTGGAAAATTTTTAAGGGACTTTGAAAAAATTTCAACTGGAATTTTAGCCATTTTTTTATGTGAAATTGTAAACATGTGGACATGGATTTTGAAAATTCTAGAGAGAATTTTAAAAGCTTCAAGAGAATTTCAACAGTTTTGAGAGGGATTTGAAAAGTTTCAATGGGAATGGGAAGAATTGGGACAAAAATTGGAAAATTTTTAAGGGACTTTGAAAAAATTTCAACTGGAATTTTAGCCATTTTTTGACCTGAAATTGTAAACATGTGGACATGGATTTTGAAAATTCTAGAGAGAATTTTAAAAGCTTCAAGAGAATTTCAACAATTTTGAGAGGGATTTGAAAAGTTTCAATGGGAATGGGAAGAATTGGGACAAAAATTGGAAAATTTTTAAGGGACTTTGAAAAAATTTCAACTGGAATTTTAGCCATTTTTTGACGTGAAATTGTAAACATGTGGACATGGATTTTGAAAATTCTAGAGAGAATTTTAAAAGCTTCAAGAGAATTTCAACAATTTTGAGAGGGATTTGAAAAGTTTCAATGGGAATGGGAAGAATTGGGACAAAAATTGGAAAATTTTTAAGGGACTTTGAAAAAATTTCAACTGGAATTTTAGCCATTTTTTGACATGAAATTGTAAACATGTGGACATGGATTTTGAAAATTCTAGAGAGAATTTTAAAAGCTTCAACAGAATTTCTACAATTTTGAGAGGGATTTGAAAAGTTTCAATGGGAATGGGAAGAATTGGGACAAAAATTGGAAAATTTTTAAGGGACTTTGAAAAAATTTCAACTGGAATTTTAGCCATTTTTTGACGTGAAATTGTAAACATGTGGACATGGATTTTGAAAATTCTAGAGAGAATTTTAAAAGCTTCAAGAGAATTTCAACAATTTTGAGAGGGATTTGAAAAGTTTCAATGGGAATGGGAAGAATTGGGACAAAAATTGGAAAATTTTTAAGGGACTTTGAAAAAATTTCAACTGGAATTTTAGCCATTTTTTGACGTGAAATTGTAAACATGTGGTCATGGATTTTGAAAATTCTAGAGAGAATTTTAAAAGCTTCAACAGAATTTCTACAATTTTGAGAGGGATTTGAAAAGTTTCAATGGGAATGGGAAGAATTGGGACAAAAATTGGAAAATTTTTAAGGGACTTTGAAAAAATTTCAACTGGAATTTTGGCCATTTTTTTATGTGAAATTGTAAACATGTGGACATGGATTTTGAAAATTCTAGAGAGAATTTTAAAAGCTTCAAGAGAATTTCAACAATTTTGAGAGGGATTTGAAAAGTTTCAATGGGAATGGGAAGAATTGGGACAAAAATTGGAAAATTTTTAAGGGACTTTGAAAAAATTTCAACTGGAATTTTAGCCATTTTTTTATGTGAAATTGTAAACATGTGGACATGGATTTTGAAAATTCTAGAGAGAATTTTAAAAGCTTCAAGAGAATTTCAACAGTTTTGAGAGGGATTTGAAAAGTTTCAATGGGAATGGGAAGAATTGGGACAAAAATTGGAAAATTTTTAAGGGACTTTGAAAAAATTTCAACTGGAATTTTAGCCATTTTTTGACCTGAAATTGTAAACATGTGGCCATGGATTTTGAAAATTCTAGAGAGAATTTTAAAAGCTTCAAGAGAATTTCAACAATTTTGAGAGGGATTTGAAAAGTTTCAATGGGAATGGGAAGAATTGGGACAAAAATTGGAAAATTTTTAAGGGACTTTGAAAAAATTTCAACTGGAATTTTAGCCATTTTTTGACGTGAAATTGTAAACATGTGGACATGGATTTTGAAAATTCTAGAGAGAATTTTAAAAGCTTCAACAGAATTTCTACAATTTTGAGAGGAATTTGAAAAGTTTCAATGGGAATGGGAAGAATTGGGACAAAAATTGGAAAATTTTTAAGGGACTTTGAAAAAATTTCAACTGGAATTTTAGCCATTTTTTGACGTGAAATTGTAAACATGTGGACATGGATTTTGAAAATTCTAGAGAGAATTTTAAAAGCTTCAAGAGAATTTCAACAATTTTGAGAGGGATTTGAAAAGTTTCAATGGGAATGGGAAGAATTGGGACAAAAATTGGAAAATTTTTAAGGGACTTTGAAAAAATTTCAACTGGAATTTTGGCCATTTTTTTATGTGAAATTGTAAACATGTGGACATGGATTTTGAAAATTCTAGAGAGAATTTTAAAAGCTTCAAGAGAATTTCAACAATTTTGAGAGGGATTTGAAAAGTTTCAATGGGAATGGGAAGAATTGGGACAAAAATTGGAAAATTTTTAAGGGACTTTGAAAAAATTTCAACTGGAATTTTAGCCATTTTTTGACGTGAAATTGTAAACATGTGGACATGGATTTTGAAAATTCTAGAGAGAATTTTAAAAGCTTCAAGAGAATTTCAACAATTTTGAGAGGGATTTGAAAAGTTTCAATGGGAATGGGAAGAATTGGGACAAAAATTGGAAAGTTTTTAAGGGACTTTGAAAAAATTTCAACTGGAATTTTAGCCATTTTTTGACATGAAATTGTAAACATGTGGACATGGATTTTGAAAATTCTAGAGAGAATTTTAAAAGCTTCAACAGAATTTCTACAATTTTGAGAGGAATTTGAAAAGTTTCAATGGGAATGGGAAGAATTGGGACAACAATTGGAAAATTTTTAAGGGACTTTGAAAAAATTTCAACTGGAATTTTAGCCATTTTTTTACGTGAAATTGTAAACATGTGGACATGGATTTTGAAAATTCTAGAGAGAATTTTAAAAGCTTCAACAGAATTTCTACAATTTTGAGAGGGATTTGAAAAGTTTCAATGGGAATGGGAAGAATTGGGACAAAAATTGGAAAATTTTTAAGGGACTTTGAAAAAATTTCAACTGGAATTTTAGCCATTTTTTATGTGAAATTGTAAACATGTGGACATGGATTTTGAAAATTCTAGAGAGAATTTTAAAAGCTTCAAGAGAATTTCAACAATTTTGAGAGGGATTTGAAAAGTTTCAATGGGAATGGGAAGAATTGGGACAAAAATTGGAAAATTTTTAAGGGACTTTGAAAAAATTTCAACTGGAATTTTAGCCATTTTTTGACGTGAAATTGTAAACATGTGGACATGGATTTTGAAAATTCTAGAGAGAATTTTAAAAGCTTCAAGAGAATTTCAACAATTTTGAGAGGGATTTGAAAAGTTTCAATGGGAATGGGAAGAATTGGGACAAAAATTGGAAAATTTTTAAGGGACTTTGAAAAAATTTCAACTGGAATTTTAGCCATTTTTTGACGTGAAATTGTAAACATGTGGCCATGGATTTTGAAAATTCTAGAGAGAATTTTAAAAGCTTCAAGAGAATTTCAACAGTTTTGAGAGGGATTTGAAAAGTTTCAATGGGAATGGGAAGAATTGGGACAAAAATTGGAAAATTTTTAAGGGACTTTGAAAAAATTTCAACTGGAATTTTAGCCATTTTTTGACCTGAAATTGTAAACATGTGGCCATGGATTTTGAAAATTCTAGAGAGAATTTTAAAAGCTTCAAGAGAATTTCAACAATTTTGAGAGGGATTTGAAAAGTTTCAATGGGAATGGGAAGAATTGGGACAAAAATTGGAAAATTTTTAAGGGACTTTGAAAAAATTTCAACTGGAATTTTAGCCATTTTTTGACGTGAAATTGTAAACATGTGGACATGGATTTTGAAAATTCTAGAGAGAATTTTAAAAGCTTCAACAGAATTTCTACAATTTTGAGAGGAATTTGAAAAGTTTCAATGGGAATGGGAAGAATTGGGACAAAAATTGGAAAATTTTTAAGGGACTTTGAAAAAATTTCAACTGGAATTTTAGCCATTTTTTGACGTGAAATTGTAAACATGTGGACATGGATTTTGAAAATTCTAGAGAGAATTTTAAAAGCTTCAAGAGAATTTCAACAATTTTGAGAGGGATTTGAAAAGTTTCAATGGGAATGGGAAGAATTGGGACAAAAATTGGAAAATTTTTAAGGGACTTTGAAAAAATTTCAACTGGAATTTTGGCCATTTTTTTATGTGAAATTGTAAACATGTGGACATGGATTTTGAAAATTCTAGAGAGAATTTTAAAAGCTTCAAGAGAATTTCAACAATTTTGAGAGGGATTTGAAAAGTTTCAATGGGAATGGGAAGAATTGGGACAAAAATTGGAAAATTTTTAAGGGACTTTGAAAAAATTTCAACTGGAATTTTAGCCATTTTTTGACGTGAAATTGTAAACATGTGGACATGGATTTTGAAAATTCTAGAGAGAATTTTAAAAGCTTCAAGAGAATTTCAACAATTTTGAGAGGGATTTGAAAAGTTTCAATGGGAATGGGAAGAATTGGGACAAAAATTGGAAAGTTTTTAAGGGACTTTGAAAAAATTTCAACTGGAATTTTAGCCATTTTTTGACATGAAATTGTAAACATGTGGACATGGATTTTGAAAATTCTAGAGAGAATTTTAAAAGCTTCAACAGAATTTCTACAATTTTGAGAGGAATTTGAAAAGTTTCAATGGGAATGGGAAGAATTGGGACAACAATTGGAAAATTTTTAAGGGACTTTGAAAAAATTTCAACTGGAATTTTAGCCATTTTTTTACGTGAAATTGTAAACATGTGGACATGGATTTTGAAAATTCTAGAGAGAATTTTAAAAGCTTCAACAGAATTTCTACAATTTTGAGAGGGATTTGAAAAGTTTCAATGGGAATGGGAAGAATTGGGACAAAAATTGGAAAATTTTTAAGGGACTTTGAAAAAATTTCAACTGGAATTTTAGCCATTTTTTATGTGAAATTGTAAACATGTGGACATGGATTTTGAAAATTCTAGAGAGAATTTTAAAAGCTTCAAGAGAATTTCAACAATTTTGAGAGGGATTTGAAAAGTTTCAATGGGAATGGGAAGAATTGGGACAAAAATTGGAAAATTTTTAAGGGACTTTGAAAAAATTTCAACTGGAATTTTAGCCATTTTTTGACGTGAAATTGTAAACATGTGGACATGGATTTTGAAAATTCTAGAGAGAATTTTAAAAGCTTCAAGAGAATTTCAACAATTTTGAGAGGGATTTGAAAAGTTTCAATGGGAATGGGAAGAATTGGGACAAAAATTGGAAAATTTTTAAGGGACTTTGAAAAAATTTCAACTGGAATTTTAGCCATTTTTTGACGTGAAATTGTAAACATGTGGACATGGATTTTGAAAATTCTAGAGAGAATTTTAAAAGCTTCAAGAGAATTTCAACACTTTTGAGAGGGATTTGAAAAGTTTCAATGGGAATGGGAAGAATTGGGACAAAAATTGGAAAATTTTTAAGGGACTTTGAAAAAATTTCAACTGGAATTTTGGCCATTTTTTTATGTGAAATTGTAAACATGTGGCCATGGATTTTGAAAATTCTAGAGAGAATTTTAAAAGCTTCAACAGAATTTCAACAATTTTGAGAGGGATTTGAAAAGTTTCAATGGGAATGGGAAGAATTGGGACAAAAATTGGAAAATTTTTAAGGGACTTTGAAAAAATTTCAACTGGAATTTTAGCCATTTTTTTATGTGAAATTGTAAACATGTGGACATGGATTTTGAAAATTCTAGAGAGAATTTTAAAAGCTTCAAGAGAATTTCAACAGTTTTGAGAGGGATTTGAAAAGTTTCAATGGGAATGGGAAGAATTGGGACAAAAATTGGAAAATTTTTAAGGGACTTTGAAAAAATTTCAACTGGAATTTTAGCCATTTTTTGACCTGAAATTGTAAACATGTGGACCTGGATTTTGAAAATTCTAGAGAGAATTTTAAAAGCTTCAACAGAATTTCTACAATTTTGAGAGGAATTTGAAAAGTTTCAATGGGAATGGGAAGAATTGGGACAAAAATTGGAAAATTTTTAAGGGACTTTGAAAAAATTTCAACTGGAATTTTAGCCATTTTTTGACGTGAAATTGTAAACATGTGGACATGGATTTTGAAAATTCTAGAGAGAATTTTAAAAGCTTCAACAGAATTTCTACAATTTTGAGAGGAATTTGAAAAGTTTCAATGGGAATGGGAAGAATTGGGACAAAAATTGGAAAATTTTTAAGGGACTTTGAAAAAATTTCAACTGGAATTTTAGCCATTTTTTGACGTGAAATTGTAAACATGTGGACATGGATTTTGAAAATTCTAGAGAGAATTTTAAAAGCTTCAACAGAATTTCTACAATTTTGAGAGGGATTTGAAAAGTTTCAATGGGAATGGGAAGAATTGGGACAAAAATTGGAAAATTTTTAAGGGACTTTGAAAAAATTTCAACTGGAATTTTGGCCATTTTTTGACGTGAAATTGTAAACATGTGGACATGGATTTTGAAAATTCTAGAGAGAATTTTAAAAGCTTCAACAGAATTTCTACAATTTTGAGAGGGATTTGAAAAGTTTCAATGGGAATGGGAAGAATTGGGACAAAAATTGGAAAATTTTTAAGGGACTTTGAAAAAATTTCAACTGGAATTTTAGCCATTTTTTGACGTGAAATTGTAAACATGTGGACATGGATTTTGAAAATTCTAGAGAGAATTTTAAAAGCTTCAACAGAATTTCTACAATTTTGAGAGGGATTTGAAAAGTTTCAATGGGAATGGGAAGAATTGGGACAAAAATTGGAAAATTTTTAAGGGACTTTGAAAAAATTTCAACTGGAATTTTAGCCATTTTTTGACGTGAAATTGTAAACATGTGGACATGGATTTTGAAAATTCTAGAGAGAATTTTAAAAGCTTCAACAGAATTTCTACAATTTTGAGAGGGATTTGAAAAGTTTCAATGGGAATGGGAAGAATTGGGACAAAAATTGGAAAATTTTTAAGGGACTTTAAAAAAATTTCAACTGGAATTTTGGCCATTTTTTTATGTGAAATTGTAAACATGTGGACATGGATTTTGAAAATTCTAGAGAGAATTTTAAAAGCTTCAAGAGAATTTCAACAATTTTGAGAGGGATTTGAAAAGTTTCAATGGGAATGGGAAGAATTGGGACAAAAATTGGAAAATTTTTAAGGGACTTTGAAAAAATTTCAACTGGAATTTTAGCCATTTTTTGACGTGAAATTGTAAACATGTGGACATGGATTTTGAAAATTCTAGAGAGAATTTTAAAAGCTTTAACAGAATTTCAACAATTTGGAGAGGGATTTGAAAAGTTTCAATGGGAATGGGAAGAATTGGGACAAAAATTGGAAAATTTTTAAGGGACTTTGAAAAAATTTCAACTGGAATTTTAGCCATTTTTTTACGTGAAATTGTAAACATGTGGACATGGATTTTGAAAATTCTAGAGAGAATTTTAAAAGCTTCAAGAGAATTTCAACAATGTTGAGAGGGATTTGAAAAGTTTCAATGGGAATGGGAAGAATTGGGACAAAAATTGGAAAATTTTTAAGGGACTTTGAAAAAATTTCAACTGGAATTTTGGCCATTTTTTTATGTGAAATTGTAAACATGTGGACATGGATTTTGAAAATTCTAGAGAGAATTTTAAAAGCTTCAAGAGAATTTCAACAATTTTGAGAGGGATTTGAAAAGTTTCAATGGGAATGGGAAGAATTGGGACAAAAATTGGAAAATTTTTAAGGGACTTTGAAAAAATTTCAACTGGAATTTTAGCCATTTTTTGACGTGAAATTGTAAACATGTGGCCATGGATTTTGAAAATTCTAGAGAGAATTTTAAAAGCTTCAAGAGAATTTCAACAATTTTGAGAGGGATTTGAAAAGTTTCAATGGGAATGGGAAGAATTGGGACAAAAATTGGAAAATTTTAAGGGACTTTGAAAAAATTTCAACTGGAATTTTAGCCATTTTTTGACATGAAATTGTAAACATGTGGACATGGATTTTGAAAATTCTAGAGAGAATTTTAAAAGCTTCAAGAGAATTTCAACAATTTTGAGAGGGATTTGAAAAGTTTCAATGGGAATGGGAAGAATTGGGACAAAAATTGGAAAATTTTTAAGGGACTTTGAAAAAATTTCAACTGGAATTTTAGCCATTTTTTGACGTGAAATTGTAAACATGTGGACATGGATTTTGAAAATTCTAGAGAGAATTTTAAAAGCTTCAACAGAATTTCTACAATTTTGAGAGGGATTTGAAAAGTTTCAATGGGAATGGGAAGAATTGGGACAAAAATTGGAAAATTTTTAAGGGACTTTGAAAAAATTTCAACTGGAATTTTGGCCATTTTTTTATGTGAAATTGTAAACATGTGGACATGGATTTTGAAAATTCTAGAGAGAATTTTAAAAGCTTCAAGAGAATTTCAACAATTTTGAGAGGGATTTGAAAAGTTTCAATGGGAATGGGAAGAATTGGGACAAAAATTGGAAAATTTTTAAGGGACTTTGAAAAAATTTCAACTGGAATTTTAGCCATTTTTTGACGTGAAATTGTAAACATGTGGACATGGATTTTGAAAATTCTAGAGAGAATTTTAAAAGCTTTAACAGAATTTCAACAATTTGGAGAGGGATTTGAAAAGTTTCAATGGGAATGGGAAGAATTGGGACAAAAATTGGAAAATTTTTAAGGGACTTTGAAAAAATTTCAACTGGAATTTTGGCCATTTTTTTATGTGAAATTGTAAACATGTGGACATGGATTTTGAAAATTCTAGAGAGAATTTTAAAAGCTTCAAGAGAATTTCAACAATTTTGAGAGGGATTTGAAAAGTTTCAATGGGAATGGGAAGAATTGGGACAAAAATTGGAAAATTTTTAAGGGACTTTGAAAAAATTTCAACTGGAATTTTAGCCATTTTTTGACGTGAAATTGTAAACATGTGGCCATGGATTTTGAAAATTCTAGAGAGAATTTTAAAAGCTTCAAGAGAATTTCAACAATTTTGAGAGGGATTTGAAAAGTTTCAATGGGAATGGGAAGAATTGGGACAAAAATTGGAAAATTTTTAAGGGACTTTGAAAAAATTTCAACTGGAATTTTAGCCATTTTTTGACATGAAATTGTAAACATGTGGACATGGATTTTGAAAATTCTAGAGAGAATTTTAAAAGCTTCAACAGAATTTCTACAATTTTGAGAGGAATTTGAAAAGTTTCAATGGGAATGGGAAGAATTGGGACAAAAATTGGAAAATTTTTAAGGGACTTTGAAAAAATTTCAACTGGAATTTTAGCCATTTTTTGACGTGAAATTGTAAACATGTGGACATGGATTTTGAAAATTCTAGAGAGAATTTTAAAAGCTTCAACAGAATTTCAACAATTTTGAGAGGGATTTGAAAAGTTTCAATGGGAATGGGAAGAATTGGGACAAAAATTGGAAAATTTTTAAGGGACTTTGAAAAAATTTCAACTGGAATTTTGGCCATTTTTTTATGTGAAATTGTAAACATGTGGACATGGATTTTGAAAATTCTAGAGAGAATTTTAAAAGCTTCAACAGAATTTCAACAATTTTGAGAGGGATTTGAAAAGTTTCAATGGGAATGGGAAGAATTGGGACAAAAATTGGAAAATTTTTAAGGGACTTTGAAAAAATTTCAACTGGAATTTTAGCCATTTTTTGACGTGAAATTGTAAACATGTGGACATGGATTTTGAAAATTCTAGAGAGAATTTTAAAAGCTTTAACAGAATTTCAACAATTTGGAGAGGGATTTGAAAAGTTTCAATGGGAATGGGAAGAATTGGGACAAAAATTGGAAAATTTTTAAGGGACTTTGAAAAAATTTCAACTGGAATTTTAGCCATTTTTTTACGTGAAATTGTAAACATGTGGACATGGATTTTGAAAATTCTAGAGAGAATTTTAAAAGCTTCAAGAGAATTTCAACAATGTTGAGAGGGATTTGAAAAGTTTCAATGGGAATGGGAAGAATTGGGACAAAAATTGGAAAATTTTTAAGGGACTTTGAAAAAATTTCAACTGGAATTTTGGCCATTTTTTTATGTGAAATTGTAAACATGTGGACATGGATTTTGAAAATTCTAGAGAGAATTTTAAAAGCTTCAAGAGAATTTCAACAATTTTGAGAGGGATTTGAAAAGTTTCAATGGGAATGGGAAGAATTGGGACAAAAATTGGAAAATTTTTAAGGGACTTTGAAAAAATTTCAACTGGAATTTTAGCCATTTTTTGACGTGAAATTGTAAACATGTGGCCATGGATTTTGAAAATTCTAGAGAGAATTTTAAAAGCTTCAAGAGAATTTCAACAATTTTGAGAGGGATTTGAAAAGTTTCAATGGGAATGGGAAGAATTGGGACAAAAATTGGAAAATTTTTAAGGGACTTTGAAAAAATTTCAACTGGAATTTTAGCCATTTTTTGACGTGAAATTGTAAACATGTGGACATGGATTTTGAAAATTCTAGAGAGAATTTTAAAAGCTTCAACAGAATTTCTACAATTTTGAGAGGAATTTGAAAAGTTTCAATGGGAATGGGAAGAATTGGGACAAAAATTGGAAAATTTTTAAGGGACTTTGAAAAAATTTCAACTGGAATTTTAGCCATTTTTTGACGTGAAATTGTAAACATGTGGACATGGATTTTGAAAATTCTAGAGAGAATTTTAAAAGCTTCAACAGAATTTCTACAATTTTGAGAGGGATTTGAAAAGTTTCAATGGGAATGGGAAGAATTGGGACAAAAATTGGAAAATTTTTAAGGGACTTTGAAAAAATTTCAACTGGAATTTTGGCCATTTTTTTATGTGAAATTGTAAACATGTGGACATGGATTTTGAAAATTCTAGAGAGAATTTTAAAAGCTTCAAGAGAATTTCAACAATTTTGAGAGGGATTTGAAAAGTTTCAATGGGAATGGGAAGAATTGGGACAAAAATTGGAAAATTTTTAAGGGACTTTGAAAAAATTTCAACTGGAATTTTAGCCATTTTTTGACGTGAAATTGTAAACATGTGGACATGGATTTTGAAAATTCTAGAGAGAATTTTAAAAGCTTCAAGAGAATTTCAACAATTTTGAGAGGGATTTGAAAAGTTTCAATGGGAATGGGAAGAATTGGGACAAAAATTGGAAAATTTTTAAGGGACTTTGAAAAAATTTCAACTGGAATTTTAGCCATTTTTTGACGTGAAATTGTAAACATGTGGACATGGATTTTGAAAATTCTAGAGAGAATTTTAAAAGCTTCAACAGAATTTCAACACTTTTGAGAGGGATTTGAAAAGTTTCAATGGGAATGGGAAGAATTGGGACAAAAATTGGAAAATTTTTCAGGGACTTTGAAAAAATTTCAACTGGAATTTTGGCCATTTTTTTATGTGAAATTGTAAACATGTGGACATGGATTTTGAAAATTCTAGAGAGAATTTTAAAAGCTTCAAGAGAATTTCAACAATTTTGAGAGGGATTTGAAAAGTTTCAATGGGAATGGGAAGAATTGGGACAAAAATTGGAAAATTTTTAAGGGACTTTGAAAAAATTTCAACTGGAATTTTAGCCATTTTTTTATGTGAAATTGTAAACATGTGGCCATGGATTTTGAAAATTCTAGAGAGAATTTTAAAAGCTTCAACAGAATTTCAACAATTTTGAGAGGGATTTGAAAAGTTTCAATGGGAATGGGAAGAATTGGGACAAAAATTGGAAAATTTTTAAGGGACTTTGAAAAAATTTCAACTGGAATTTTAGCCATTTTTTTATGTGAAATTGTAAACATGTGGACATGGATTTTGAAAATTCTAGAGAGAATTTTAAAAGCTTCAAGAGAATTTCAACAGTTTTGAGAGGGATTTGAAAAGTTTCAATGGGAATGGGAAGAATTGGGACAAAAATTGGAAAATTTTTAAGGGACATTGAAAAAATTTCAACTGGAATTTTAGTCATTTTTTGACGTGAAATTGTAAACATGTGGACATGGATTTTGAAAATTCTAGAGAGAATTTTAAAAGCTTCAACAGAATTTCTACAATTTTGAGAGGGATTTGAAAAGTTTCAATGGGAATGGGAAGAATTGGGACAAAAATTGGAAAATTTTTAAGGGACTTTGAAAAAATTTCAACTGGAATTTTGGCCATTTTTTGACGTGAAATTGTAAACATGTGGACATGGATTTTGAAAATTCTAGAGAGAATTTTAAAAGCTTCAAGAGAATTTCAACAATTTTGAGAGGGATTTGAAAAGTTTCAATGGGAATGGGAAGAATTGGGACAAAAATTGGAAAATTTTTAAGGGACTTTGAAAAAATTTCAACTGGAATTTTAGCCATTTTTTGACGTGAAATTGTAAACATGTGGACATGGATTTTGAAAATTCTAGAGAGAATTTTAAAAGCTTCAACAGAATTTCTACAATTTTGAGAGGGATTTGAAAAGTTTCAATGGGAATGGGAAGAATTGGGACAAAAATTGGAAAATTTTTAAGGGACTTTGAAAAAATTTCAACTGGAATTTTAGCCATTTTTTGACGTGAAATTGTAAACATGTGGACATGGATTTTGAAAATTCTAGAGAGAATTTTAAAAGCTTCAACAGAATTTCTACAATTTTGAGAGGGATTTGAAAAGTTTCAATGGGAATGGGAAGAATTGGGACAAAAATTGGAAAATTTTTAAGGGACTTTAAAAAAATTTCAACTGGAATTTTGGCCATTTTTTTATGTGAAATTGTAAACATGTGGACATGGATTTTGAAAATTCTAGAGAGAATTTTAAAAGCTTCAAGAGAATTTCAACAATTTTGAGAGGGATTTGAAAAGTTTCAATGGGAATGGGAAGAATTGGGACAAAAATTGGAAAATTTTTAAGGGACTTTGAAAAAATTTCAACTGGAATTTTAGCCATTTTTTGACGTGAAATTGTAAACATGTGGACATGGATTTTGAAAATTCTAGAGAGAATTTTAAAAGCTTTAACAGAATTTCAACAATTTTGAGAGGGATTTGAAAAGTTTCAATGGGAATGGGAAGAATTGGGACAAAAATTGGAAAATTTTTAAGGGACTTTGAAAAAATTTCAACTGGAATTTTAGCCATTTTTTTACGTGAAATTGTAAACATGTGGACATGGATTTTGAAAATTCTAGAGAGAATTTTAAAAGCTTCAACAGAATTTCTACAATTTTGAGAGGGATTTGAAAAGTTTCAATGGGAATGGGAAGAATTGGGACAAAAATTGGAAAATTTTTAAGGGACTTTGAAAAAATTTCAACTGGAATTTTAGCCATTTTTTGACGTGAAATTGTAAACATGTGGACATGGATTTTGAAAATTCTAGAGAGAATTTTAAAAGCTTCAAGAGAATTTCAACAATTTTGAGAGGGATTTGAAAAGTTTCAATGGGAATGGGAAGAATTGGGACAAAAATTGGAAAATTTTTAAGGGACTTTGAAAAAATTTCAACTGGAATTTTAGCCATTTTTTGACGTGAAATTGTAAACATGTGGTCATGGATTTTGAAAATTCTAGAGAGAATTTTAAAAAGCTTCAACAGAATTTCTACAATTTTGAGAGGGATTTGAAAAGTTTCAATGGGAATGGGAAGAATTGGGACAAAAATTGGAAAATTTTTAAGGGACTTTGAAAAAATTTCAACTGGAATTTTGGCCATTTTTTTATGTGAAATTGTAAACATGTGGCCATGGATTTTGAAAATTCTAGAGAGAATTTTAAAAGCTTCAAGAGAATTTCAACAATTTTGAGAGGGATTTGAAAAGTTTCAATGGGAATGGGAAGAATTGGGACAAAAATTGGAAAATTTTTAAGGGACTTTGAAAAAATTTCAACTGGAATTTTAGCCATTTTTTTATGTGAAATTGTAAACATGTGGCCATGGATTTTGAAAATTCTAGAGAGAATTTTAAAAGCTTCAAGAGAATTTCAACAATTTTGAGAGGGATTTGAAAAGTTTCAATGGGAATGGGAAGAATTGGGACAAAAATTGGAAAATTTTTAAGGGACTTTGAAAAAATTTCAACTGGAATTTTAGCCATTTTTTTATGTGAAATTGTAAACATGTGGACATGGATTTTGAAAATTCTAGAGAGAATTTTAAAAGCTTCAAGAGAATTTCAACAGTTTTGAGAGGGATTTGAAAAGTTTCAATGGGAATGGGAAGAATTGGGACAAAAATTGGAAAATTTTTAAGGGACTTTGAAAAAATTTCAACTGGAATTTTAGCCATTTTTTTACGTGAAATTGTAAACATGTGGACATGGATTTTGAAAATTCTAGAGAGAATTTTAAAAGCTTCAAGAGAATTTCAACAATTTTGAGAGGGATTTGAAAAGTTTCAATGGGAATGGGAAGAATTGGGACAAAAATTGTAAAATTTTTAAGGGACTTTGAAAAAATTTCAACTGGAATTTTAGCCATTTTTTGACATGAAATTGTAAACATGTGGACATGGATTTTGAAAATTCTAGAGAGAATTTTAAAAGCTTCAAGAGAATTTCAACAATTTTGAGAGGGATTTGAAAAGTTTCAATGGGAATGGGAAGAATTGGGACAAAAATTGGAAAATTTTTAAGGGACTTTGAAAAAATTTCAACTGGAATTTTAGCCATTTTTTGACGTGAAATTGTAAACATGTGGACATGGATTTTGAAAATTCTAGAGAGAATTTTAAAAGCTTCAAGAGAATTTCAACAATTTTGAGAGGGATTTGAAAAGTTTCAATGGGAATGGGAAGAATTGGGACAAAAATTGGAAAATTTTTAAGGGACTTTGAAAAAATTTCAACTGGAATTTTAGCCATTTTTTGACGTGAAATTGTAAACATGTGGTCATGGATTTTGAAAATTCTAGAGAGAATTTTAAAAGCTTCAACAGAATTTCTACAATTTTGAGAGGGATTTGAAAAGTTTCAATGGGAATGGGAAGAATTGGGACAAAAATTGGAAAATTTTTAAGGGACTTCGAAAAAATTTCAACTGGAATTTTGGCCATTTTTTTATGTGAAATTGTAAACATGTGGCCATGGATTTTGAAAATTCTAGAGAGAATTTTAAAAGCTTCAAGAGAATTTCAACAATTTTGAGAGGGATTTGAAAAGTTTCAATGGGAATGGGAAGAATTGGGACAAAAATTGGAAAATTTTTAAGGGACTTTGAAAAAATTTCAACTGGAATTTTAGCCATTTTTTTATGTGAAATTGTAAACATGTGGCCATGGATTTTGAAAATTCTAGAGAGAATTTTAAAAGCTTCAACAGAATTTCAACAATTTTGAGAGGGATTTGAAAAGTTTCAATGGGAATGGGAAGAATTGGGACAAAAATTGGAAAATTTTTAAGGGACTTTGAAAAAATTTCAACTGGAATTTTAGCAATTTTTTGACGTGAAATTGTAAACATGTGGCCATGGATTTTGAAAATTCTAGAGAGAATTTTAAAAGCTTCAAGAGAATTTCAACAGTTTTGAGAGGGATTTGAAAAGTTTCAATGGGAATGGGAAGAATTGGGACAAAAATTGGAAAATTTTTAAGGGACTTTGAAAAAATTTCAACTGGAATTTTGTCCATTTTTTTATGTGAAATTGTAAACATGTGGCCATGGATTTTGAAAATTCTAGAGAGAATTTTAAAAGCTTCAAGAGAATTTCAACAATTTTGAGAGGGATTTGAAAAGTTTCAATGGGAATGGGAAGAATTGGGACAAAAATTGGAAAACTTTTAAGGGACTTTGAAAAAATTTCAACTGGAATTTTAGCCATTTTTGACGTGAAATTGTAAACATGTGGCCATGGATTTTGAAAATTCTAGAGAGAATTTTAAAAGCTTCAAGAGAATTTCAACAATTTTGAGAGGGATTTGAAAAGTTTCAATGGGAATGGGAAGAATTGGGACAAAAATTGGAAAATTTTTAAGGGACTTTGAAAAAATTTCAACTGGAATTTTAGCCATTTTTTGACGTGAAATTGTAAACATGTGGACATGGATTTTGAAAATTCTAGAGAGAATTTTA
>NW_028116251.1:0-35168 GCF_964273445.1 Streptopelia decaocto
GAAAAATTTTCCAATTTTTGTCCCAATTCTTCCCATTCCCATTGAAACTTTTCAAATCCCTCTCAAAATTGTGGAAATTCTGTTGAAGCTTTTAAAATTCTCTCTAGAATTTTCAAAATCCATGTCCACATGTTTACAATTTCACGTCAAAAAATGGCTAAATTCCAGTTGAAATTTTTTCAAAGTCCCTTAAAAATTTTCCAATTTTTGGCCCAATTCTTCCCATTCCCATTGAAACTTTTCAAATCCCTCTCAAAATTGTGGAAATTCTGTTGAAGCTTTTAAAATTCTCTCTAGAATTTTCAAAATCCATGTCCACATGTTTACAATTTCACGTCAAAAAATGGCTAAAATTCCAGTTGAAATTTTTTCAAAGTCCCTTAAAAATTTTCCAATTTTTGTCCCAATTCTTCCCATTCCCATTGAAACTTTTCAAATCCCTCTCAAAATTGTGGAAATTCTCTTGAAGCTTTTAAAATTCTCTCTAGAATTTTCAAAATCCATGTCCACATGTTTACAATTTCACGTCAAAAAATGGCTAAAATTCCAGTTGAAATTTTTTCAAAGTCCCTGAAAAATTTTCCAATTTTTGTCCCAATTCTTCCCATTCCCATTGAAACTTTTCAAATCCCTCTCAAAATTGTTGAAATTCTCTTGAAGCTTTTAAAATTCTCTCTAGAATTTTCAAAATCCATGTCCACATGTTTACAATTTCACATAAAAAAATGGCTAAAATTCCAGTTGCAATTTTTTCAAAGTCCCTTAAAAATATTCCAATTTTCGTCCCAATTCTTCCCATTCCCATTGAAACTTTTCAAATCCCTCTCAAAATTGTTGAAATTCTGTTGAAGCTTTTAAAATTCTCTCTAGAATTTTCAAAATCCATGTCCACATGTTTACAATTTCACGTCAAAAAATGGCTAAAATTCCAGTTGAAATTTTTTCAAAGTCCCTTAAAAATTTTCCAATTTTTGTCCCAATTCTTCCCATTCCCCTTGAAACTTTTCAAATCCCTCTCAAAATTGTGGAAATTCTGTTGAAGCTTTTAAAATTCTCTCTAGAATTTTCAAAATCCATGTCCACATGTTTACAATTTCACGTCAAAAAATGGCTAAAATTCCAGTTGAAATTTTTCAAAGTCCCTGAAAAATTTTCCAATTTTTGTCCCAATTCTTCCCATTCCCATTGAAACTTTTCAAATCCCTCTCAAAACTGTTGAAATCCTATTGAAAGTTTGAAACTTCTCTCTAGAATTTTCAAAATCCACTTCAACATGTTTACAATTTCACGTCAAAAAATGGCTAAAATTCCAGTTGAAATTTTTTCAAAGTCCCTTAAAAATTTTCCAATTTTTGTCCCAATTCTTCCCATTCCCATTGAAACTTTTCAAATCCCTCTCAAAATTGTGGAAATTCTGTTGAAGCTTTTAAAATTCTCTCCAGAATTTTCAAAATCCATGGCCACATGTTTACAATTTCATGTCAAATTTGTGAAAATTCCAGTTGAAATTTTTTCAAAGTCCCTTAAAAATTTTCCAATTTTTGTCCCAATTCTTCCCATTCCCATTGAAACTTTTCAAATCCCTCTCAAAATTGTAGAAATTCTGTTGAAGCTTTTAAAATTCTCTCTAGAATTTTCAAAATCCATGTCCACATGTTTACAATTTCACGTCAAAAAATGGCTAAAATTCCAGTTGAAATTTTTTCAAAGTCCCTTAAAAATTTTCCAATTTTTGTCCCAATTCTTCCCATTCCCATTGAAACTTTTCAAATCCCTCTCAAAATTGTTGAAATTCTCTTGAAGCTTTTAAAATTCTCTCTAGAATTTTCAAAATCCATGTCCACATGTTTACAATTTCACGTCAAAAAATGGCTAAAATTCCAGTAGAAATTTTTTCAAAGTCCCTTAAAAATTTTCCAATTTTTGTCCCAATTCTTCCCATTCCCATTGAAACTTTTCAAATCCCTCTCAAAATTGTTGAAATTCTCTTGAAGCTTTTAAAATTCTCTCTAGAATTTTCAAAATCCACTTCATCATGTTTACAATTTCACGTCAAAAAATTGCTAAAATTCCAGTTGAAATTTTTTCAAAGTCCCTTAAAAATTTTCCAATTTTTGTCCCAATTCTTCCCATTCCCATTGAATCTTTTCAAATCCCTCTCAAAATTGTTGAAATTCTCTTGAAGCTTTTAAAATTCTCTCTAGAATTTTCAAAATCCATGTCCACATGTTTACAATTTCACATAAAAAAATGGCTAAAATTCCCAGCTGAAATTTTTTCAAAGTCCCTTAAAAATTTTCCAATTTTTGTCCCAATTCTTCCCATTCCCATTGAAACTTTTCAAATCCCTCTCAAAATTGTTGAAATTCTGTTGAAGCTTTTAAAATTCTCTCTAGAATTTTCAAAATCCATGTCCACATGTTTACAATTTCACGTCAAAAAATGGCTAAAATTCCAGTTGCAATTTTTTCAAAGTCCCTTAAAAATTTTCCAATTTTTGTCCCAATTCTTCCCATTCCCATTGAAACTTTTCAAATCCCTCTCAAAATTGTGGAAATTCTGTTGAAGCTTTTAAAATTCTCTCTAGAATTTTCAAAATCCATGTCCACATGTTTACAATTTCACGTCAAAAATGGCTAAAATTCCAGTTGCAATATTTTCAAAGTCCCTTAAAAATTTTCCAATTTTTGGCCCAATTCTTCCCATTCCCATTGAAACTTTTCAAATCCCTCTCAAAACTGTTGAAATCCTATTGAAAGTTTGAAACTTCTCTCTAGAATTTTCAAAATCCACTTCAACATGTTTACAATTTCACGTCAAAAAATGGCTAAAATTCCAGTTGAAATTTTTTCAAAGTCCCTTAAAAATTTTCCAATTTTCGTCCCAATTCTTCCCATTCCCATTGAAACTTTTCAAATCCCTCTCAAAATTGTGGAAATTCTCTTGAAGCTTTTAAAATTCTCTCTAGAATTTTCAAAATCCATGTCCACATGTTTACAATTTCACGTCAAAAAATGGCTAAAATTCCAGTTGAAATTTTTTCAAAGTCCCTGAAAAATTTTCCAATTTTTGTCCCAATTCTTCCCATTCCCATTGAAACTTTTCAAATCCCTCTCAAAATTGTTGAAATTCTGTTGAAGCTTTTAAAATTCTCTCTAGAATTTTCAAAATCCATGTCCACATGTTTACAATTTCACATCAAAAAATGGCTAAAATTCCAGTTGAAATTTTTTCAAAGTCCCTTAAAAATTTTCCAATTTTTGTCCCAATTCTTCCCATTCCCATTGAAACTTTTCAAATCCCTCTCAAAATTGTGGAAATTCTGTTGAAGCTTTTAAAATTCTCTCTAGAATTTTCAAATCCATGGCCACATGTTTACAATTTCACGTCAAAAAATGGCTAAAATTCCAGTTGAAATTTTTTCAAAGTCCCTTAAAAATTTTCCAATTTTTGTCCCAATTCTTCCCATTCCCATTGAAACTTTTCAGATCCCTCTCAAAATTGTTGAAATTCTCTTGAAGCTTTTAAAATTCTCTCTAGAATTTTCAAAATCCACTTCATCATGTTTACAATTTCACGTCAAAAAATTGCTAAAATTCCAGTTGAAATTTTTTCAAAGTCCCTTAAAAATTTTCCAATTTTTGTCCCAATTCTTCCCATTCCCATTGAATCTTTTTAAATCCCTCTCAAAATTGTTGAAATTCTGTTGAAGCTTTTAAAATTCTCTCTAGAATTTTCAAAATCCATGTCCACATGCTTACAATTTCACATAAAAAAATGGCTAAAATTCCAGTTGCAATTTTTTCAAAGTCCCTTAAAAATTTTCCAATTTTCGTCCCAATTCTTCCCATTCCCATTGAAACTTTCAAATCCCTCTCAAAATTGTGGAAATTCTCTTGAAGCTTTTAAAATTCTCTCTAGAATTTTCAAAATCCATGTCCACATGTTTACAATTTCACGTCAAAAAATGGCTAAAATTCCAGTTGAAATTTTTTCAAAGTCCCTGAAAAATTTTCCAATTTTTGTCCCAATTCTTCCCATTCCCATTGAAACTTTTCAAATCCCTCTCAAAATTGTTGAAATTCTGTTGAAGCTTTTAAAATTCTCTCTAGAATTTTCAAAATCCATGTCCACATGTTTACAATTTCACATCAAAAAATGGCTAAAATTCCAGTTGAAATTTTTTCAAAGTCCCTTAAAAATTTTCCAATTTTTGTCCCAATTCTTCCCATTCCCATTGAAACTTTTCAAATCCCTCTCAAAATTGTTGAAATTCTGTTGAAGCTTTTAAAATTCTCTCTAGAATTTTCAAAATCCACCTTATCACGTTTACAATTTCATGTAAAAAAATTGCTAAAATTCCAGTTGAAATTTTTTCAAAGTCCCTTCAAAATTTTCCAATTTTTGTCCCAATTCTTCCCATTCCCATTGAAACTTTTCAAATCCCTCTCAAAATTGTGGAAATTCTGTTGAAGCTTTTAAAATTCTCTCTAGAATTTTCAAAATCCATGGCCACATGTTTACAATTTCACGTCAAAAAATGGCTAAAATTCCAGTTGAAATTTTTTCAAAGTCCCTTAAAAATTTTCCAATTTTTGTCCCAATTCTTCCCATTCCCATTGAAACTTTTCAGATCCCTCTCAAAATTGTTGAAATTCTCTTGAAGCTTTTAAAATTCTCTCTAGAATTTTCAAAATCCACTTCATCATGTTTACAATTTCACGTCAAAAAATTGCTAAAATTCCAGTTGAAATTTTTTCAAAGTCCCTTAAAAATTTTCCAATTTTGTCCCAATTCTTCCCATTCCCATTGAATCTTTTTAAATCCCTCTCAAAATTGTTGAAATTCTGTTGAAGCTTTTAAAATTCTCTCTAGAATTTTCAAAATCCATGTCCACATGTTTACAATTTCACATAAAAAAATGGCTAAAATTCCAGCTGAAATTTTTTCAAAGTCCCTTAAAAATTTTCCAATTTTTGTCCCAATTCTTCCCATTCCCATTGAAACTTTTCAAATCCCTCTCAAAATTGTAGAAATTCTCTTGAAGCTTTTAAAATTCTCTCTAGAATTTTCAAAATCCATGTCCACATGTTTACAATTTCACATAAAAAAATGGCTAAAATTCCAGCTGAAATTTTTTCAAAGTCCCTTAAAAATTTTCCAATTTTTGTCCCAATTCTTCCCATTCCCATTGAAACTTTTCAAATCCCTCTCAAAATTGTTGAAATTCTGTTGAAGCTTTTAAAATTCTCTCTAGAATTTTCAAAATCCATGTCCACATGTTTACAATTTCACGTCAAAAAATGGCTAAAATTCCAGTTGCAATTTTTTCAAAGTCCCTTAAAAATTTTCCAATTTTTGTCCCAATTCTTCCCATTCCCATTGAAACTTTTCAAATCCCTCTCAAAATTGTGGAAATTCTGTTGAAGCTTTTAAAATTCTCTCTAGAATTTTCAAAATCCATGTCCACATGTTTACAATTTCACGTCAAAAAATGGCTAAAATTCCAGTTGCAATATTTTCAAAGTCCCTTAAAAATTTTCCAATTTTTGGCCCAATTCTTCCCATTCCCATTGAAACTTTTCAAATCCCTCTCAAAACTGTTGAAATCCTATTGAAAGTTTGAAACTTCTCTCTAGAATTTTCAAAATCCACTTCAACATGTTTACAATTTCACGTCAAAAATGGCTAAAATTCCAGTTGAAATTTTTTCAAAGTCCCTTAAAAATTTTCCAATTTTCGTCCCAATTCTTCCCATTCCCATTGAAACTTTTCAAATCCCTCTCAAAATTGTGGAAATTCTCTTGAAGCTTTTAAAATTCTCTCTAGAATTTTCAAAATCCATGTCCACATGTTTACAATTTCACGTCAAAAAATGGCTAAAATTCCAGTTGAAATTTTTTCAAAGTCCCTGAAAAATTTTCCAATTTTTGTCCCAATTCTTCCCATTCCCATTGAAACTTTTCAAATCCCTCTCAAAATTGTTGAAATTCTGTTGAAGCTTTTAAAATTCTCTCTAGAATTTTCAAAATCCATGTCCACATGTTTACAATTTCACATCAAAAAATGGCTAAAATTCCAGTTGAAATTTTTTCAAAGTCCCTTAAAAATTTTTCCAATTTTTGTCCCAATTCTTCCCATTCCCATTGAAACTTTTCAAATCCCTCTCAAAATTGTTGAAATTCTGTTGAAGCTTTTAAAATTCTCTCTAGAATTTTCAAAATCCACCTTATCACGTTTACAATTTCATGTAAAAAAATTGCTAAAATTCCAGTTGAAATTTTTTCAAAGTCCCTTCAAAATTTTCCAATTTTTGTCCCAATTCTTCCCATTCCCATTGAAACTTTTCAAATCCCTCTCAAAATTGTGGAAATTCTGTTGAAGCTTTTAAAATTCTCTCTAGAATTTTCAAAATCCATGTCCACATGTTTACAATTTCACGTCAAAAAATGGCTAAAATTCCAGTTGAAATTTTTTCAAAGTCCCTTAAAAATTTTCCAATTTTTGTCCCAATTCTTCCCATTCCATTGAAACTTTTCAGATCCCTCTCAAAATTGTTGAAATTCTCTTGAAGCTTTTAAAATTCTCTCTAGAATTTTCAAAATCCACTTCATCATGTTTACAATTTCACGTCAAAAAATTGCTAAAATTCCAGTTGAAATTTTTTCAAAGTCCCTTAAAAATTTTCCAATTTTTGTCCCAATTCTTCCCATTCCCATTGAATCTTTTTAAATCCCTCTCAAAATTGTTGAAATTCTGTTGAAGCTTTTAAAATTCTCTCTAGAATTTTCAAAATCCATGTCCACATGTTTACAATTTCACATAAAAAAATGGCTAAAATTCCAGCTGAAATTTTTTCAAAGTCCCTTAAAAATTTTCCAATTTTTGTCCCAATTCTTCCCATTCCCATTGAAACTTTTCAAATCCCTCTCAAAATTGTGGAAATTCTCTTGAAGCTTTTAAAATTCTCTCTAGAATTTTCAAAATCCATGTCCACATGTTTACAATTTCACGTCAAAAAATGGCTAAAATTCCAGTTGAAATTTTTTCAAAGTCCCTGAAAAATTTTCCAATTTTTGTCCCAATTCTTCCCATTCCCATTGAAACTTTTCAAATCCCTCTCAAAATTGTGGAAATTCTGTTGAAGCTTTTAAAATTCTCTCTAGAATTTTCAAAATCCATGTCCACATGTTTACAATTTCACGTCAAAAAATGGCTAAAATTCCAGTTGAAATTTTTTCAAAGTCCCTTAAAAATTTTCCAATTTTTGTCCCAATTCTTCCCATTCCCATTGAAACTTTTCAAATCCCTCTCAAAATTGTGGAAATTCTGTTGAAGCTTTTAAAATTCTCTCTAGAATTTTCAAAATCCATGTCCACATGTTTACAATTTCACGTCAAAAAATGGCTAAAATTCCAGTTGAAATTTTTTCAAGTCCCTTAAAAATTTTCCAATTTTTGTCCCAATTCTTCCCATTCCCATTGAAACTTTTCAAATCCCTCTCAAAAATTGTTGAAATTCTGTTGAAGCTTTTAAAATTCTCTCTAGAATTTTCAAAATCCATGTCCACATGTTTACAATTTCACATAAAAAAATGGCTAAAATTCCAGCTGAAATTTTTTCAAAGTCCCTTAAAAATTTTCCAATTTTTGTCCCAATTCTTCCCATTCCCATTGAAACTTTTCAAATCCTCTCAAAATTGTGGAAATTCTGTTGAAGCTTTTAAAATTCTCTCTAGAATTTTCAAAATCCATGTCCACATGTTTACAATTTCACGTCAAAAAATGGCTAAAATTCCAGTTGAAATTTTTTCAAAGTCCCTTAAAAATTTTCCAATTTTTGTCCCAATTCTTCCCATTCCCATTGAAACTTTTCAAATCCCTCTCAAATTGTGGAAATTCTGTTGAAGCTTTTAAAATTCTCTCTAGAATTTTCAAAATCCATGTCCACATGTTTACAATTTCACGTCAAAAAATGGCTAAAATTCCAGTTGAAATTTTTTCAAAGTCCCTTAAAAATTTTCCAATTTTTGTCCCAATTCTTCCCATTCCCATTGAAACTTTTCAAATCCCTCTCAAAATTGTGGAAATTCTGTTGAAGCTTTTAAAATTCTCTCTAGAATTTTCAAAATCCATGTCCACATGTTTACAATTTCACGTCAAAAAATGGCTAAAATTCCAGTTGAAATTTTTTCAAAGTCCCTGAAAAATTTTCCAATTTTTGTCCCAATTCTTCCCATTCCCATTGAAACTTTTCAAATCCCTCTCAAAATTGTTGAAATTCTGTTGAAGCTTTTAAAATTCTCTCTAGAATTTTCAAAATCCATGTCCACATGTTTACAATTTCACGTCAAAAAATGGCTAAAATTCCAGTTGAAATTTTTTCAAAGTCCCTTAAAAATTTTCCAATTTTTGTCCCAATTCTTCCCATTCCCATTGAAACTTTTCAGATCCCTCTCAAAATTGTTGAAATTCTCTTGAAGCTTTTAAAATTCTCTCTAGAATTTTCAAAATCCACTTCATCATGTTTACAATTTCACGTCAAAAAATTGCTAAAATTCCAGTTGAAATTTTTTCAAAGTCCCTTAAAAATTTTCCAATTTTTGTCCCAATTCTTCCCATTCCCATTGAATCTTTTTAAATCCCTCTCAAAATTGTTGAAATTCTGTTGAAGCTTTTAAAATTCTCTCTAGAATTTTCAAAATCCATGGCCACATGTTTACAATTTCACATAAAAAAATGGCTAAAATTCCAGCTGAAATTTTTTCAAAGTCCCTTAAAAATTTTCCAATTTTTGTCCCAATTCTTCCCATTCCCATTGAAACTTTTCAAATCCCTCTCAAAATTGTGGAAATTCTCTTGAAGCTTTTAAAATTCTCTCTAGAATTTTCAAAATCCATGTCCACATGTTTACAATTTCACGTCAAAAAATGGCTAAAATTCCAGTTGAAATTTTTTCAAAGTCCCTGAAAAATTTTCCAATTTTTGTCCCAATTCTTCCCATTCCCATTGAAACTTTTCAAATCCCTCTCAAAATTGTGGAAATTCTGTTGAAGCTTTTAAAATTCTCTCTAGAATTTTCAAAATCCATGTCCACATGTTTACAATTTCACGTCAAAAATTGGCTAAAATTCCAGTTGAAATTTTTTCAAAGTCCCTTAAAAATTTTCCAATTTTTGTCCCAATTCTTCCCATTCCCATTGAAACTTTTCAAATCCCTCTCAAAATTGTTGAAATTCTCTTGAAGCTTTTAAAATTCTCTCTAGAATTTTCAAAATCCATGGCCACATGTTTACAATTTCACGTCAAAACTGGCTAAAATTCCAGTTGAAATTTTTCAAAGTCCCTTAAAAATTTTCCAATTTTTGTCCCAATTCTTCCATTCCCATTGAAACTTTTCAAATCCCTCTCAAAATTGTTGAAATTCTCTTGAAGCTTTTAAAATTCTCTCTAGAATTTTCAAAATCCACTTCAACATGTTTACAATTTCACGTCAAAAAATTGCTAAAATTCCAGTTGAAATTTTTTCAAAGTCCCTTAAAATTTTCCAATTTTTGTCCCAATTCTTCCCATTCCCATTGAAACTTTTCAAATCCCTCTCAAAATTGTTGAAATTCTGTTGAAGCTTTTAAAATTCTCTCTAGAATTTTCAAAATCCATGTCCACATGTTTACAATTTCACGTCAAAAAATGGCTAAAATTCCAGTTGAAATTTTTTTCAAAGTCCCTTAAAAATTTTCCAATTTTTGTCCCAATTCTTCCCATTCCCATTGAAACTTTTCAAATCCCTCTCAAAATTGTTGAAATTCTCTTGAGGCTTTTAAAATTCACTCTAGAATTTTCAAAATCCATGTCCACATGTTTACAATTTCACATAAAAAAATGGCTAAAATTCCAGTTGAAATTTTTTCAAAGTCCCTTAAAAATTTTCCAATTTTTGTCCCAATTCTTCCCATTCCCATTGAAACTTTTCAAATCCCTCTCAAAATTGTTGAAATTCTCTTGAAGCTTTTAAAATTCTCTCTAGAATTTCAAAATCCATGTCCACATGTTTACAATTTCACGTCAAAAAATGGCTAAAATTCCAGTTGAAATTTTTTCAAAGTCCCTTAAAAATTTTCCGATTTTTGTCCCAATTCTTCCCATTCCCATTGAAACTTTTCAAATCCCTCTCAAAATTGTTGAAATTCTGTTGAAGCTTTTAAAATTCTCTCTAGAATTTTCAAAATCCACTTCCACATGTTTACAATTTCACATAAAAAAATTGCTAAAATTCCAGTTGAAATTTTTTCAAAGTCCCTTAAAAGTTTTCCAATTTTTGTCCCAATTCTTCCCATTCCCATTGAAACTTTTCAAATCCCTCTCAAAATTGTTGAAATTCTCTTGAAGCTTTTAAAATTCTCTCTAGAATTTTCAAAAGCCATGTCCACATGTTTACAATTTCACGTCAAAAAATGGCTAAAATTCCAGTTGAAATTTTTTCAAAGTCCCTGAAAAATTTTCCCATTTTTGTCCCAATTCTTCCCATTCCCATTGAAACTTTTCAAATCCCTCTCAAAATTGTTGAAATTCTGTTGAAGCTTTTAAAATTCTCTCTAGAATTTTCCAAATCCATGGCCACATGTTTACAATTTCACGTCAAAAAATGGCTAAAATTCCAGTTGAAATTTTTTCAAAGTCCCTTAAAAATTTTCCAATTTTTGTCCCAATTCTTCCCATTCCCATTGAAACTTTTCAAATCCCTCTCAAAATTGTTGAAATTCTCTTGAAGCTTTTAAAATTCTCTCTAGAATTTTCAAAATCCATGTCCACATGTTTACAATTTCACGTCAAAAAATGGCTAAAATTCCAGTTGAAATTTTTTCAAAGTCCCTTAAAAATTTTCCAATTTTTGTCCCAATTCTTCCCATTCCCATTGAAACTTTTCAAATCCCTCTCAAAATTGGTGAAATTCTCTTGAAGCTTTTAAAATTCTCTCTAGAATTTTCAAAATCCATGTCCACATGTTTACAATTTCACGTCAAAAAATGGCTAAAATTCCAGTTGAAATTTTTCAAAGTCCCTTAAAAATTTTCCAATTTTTGTCCCAATTCTTCCCATTCCCATTGAAACTTTACAAATCCCTCTCAAAATTGTTGAAATTCTCTGAAGCTTTTAAAATTCTCTCTAGAATTTTCAAAATCCATGGCCACATGTTTACAATTTCACGTCAAAAAAATGCTAAAATTCCAGTTGAAATTTTTTCAAAGTCCCTTAAAAATTTTCCAATTTTTTGTCCCAATTCTTCCCATTCCCATTGAAACTTTTCAAATCCCTCTCAAAATTGTAGAAATTCTGTTAAAGCTTTTAAAATTCTCTCTAGAATTTTCAAAATCCATGGCCACATGTTTAAAATTTCACGTCAAAAAATGGCTAAAATTCCAGTTGAAATTTTTTCAAAGTCCCTTAAAAATTTTCCAATTTTTGTCCCAATTCTTCCCATTCCCATTGAAACTTTTCAAATCCCTCTCAAAATTGTTGAAATTCTGTTGAAGCTTTTAAAATTCTCTCTAGAATTTTCAAAATCCATGGCCACATGTTTACAATTTCACGTCAAAAAATGGCTAAAATTCCAGTTGAAATTTTTTCAAAGTCCCTTCAAAATTTTCCAATTTTTGTCCCAATTCTTCCCATTCCCATTGAAACTTTTCAAATCCCTCTCAAAATTGTTGAAATTCTCTTGAAGCTTTTAAAATTCTCTCTAGAATTTTCAAAATCCATGTCCACATGTTTACAATTTCACGTCAAAAAATGGCTAAAATTCCAGTTGAAATTTTTTCAAAGTCCCTTAAAAATTTTCCAATTTTTGTCCCAATTCTTCCCATTCCCATTGAAACTTTTCAAATCCCTCTCAAAATTGTTGAAATTCTCTTGAAGCTTTTAAAATTCTCTCTGGAATTTTCAAAATCCACTTCCACATGTTTACAATTTCACATAAAAAAATTGCTAAAATTCCAGTTGAAATTTTTTCAAAGTCCCTTAAAAGTTATCCAATTTTTGTCCCAATTCTTCCCATTCCCATTGAAATTTTTCAAATCCCTCTCAAAATTGTTGAAATTCTCTTGAAGCTTTTAAAATTCTCTCTAGAATTTTCAAAATCCATGTCCACATGTTTACAATTTCACGTCAAAAAATGGCTAAAATTCCAGTTGAAATTTTTTCAAAGTCCCTTAAAAATTTTCCAATTTTTGTCCCAATTCTTCCCATTCCCATTGAAACTTTTCAAATCCCTCTCAAAATTGTTGAAATTCTGTTGAAGCTTTTAAAATTCTCTCTAGAATTTTCCAAATCCATGGCCACATGTTTACAATATCACGTCAAAAAATGTCTAAAATTCCAGTTGAAATTTTTTCAAAGTCCCTTAAAAATTTTCCAATTTTTGTCCCAATTCTTCCCATTCCCATTGAAACTTTTCAAATCCCTCTCAAAATTGTTGAAATTCTCTTGAAGCTTTTAAAATTCTCTCTAGAATTTTCAAAATCCATGTCCACATGTTTACAATTTCACGTCAAAAAATGGCTAAAATTCCAGTTGAAATTTTTTCAAAGTCCCTTAAAAATTTTCCAATTTTTGTCCCAATTCTTCCCATTCCCATTGAAACTTTTCAAATCCCTCTCAAAATTGTTGAAATTCTCTTGAAGCTTTTAAAATTCTCTCTAGAATTTTCAAAATCCATGTCCACATGTTTACAATTTCACGTCAAAAAATGGCTAAAATTCCAGTTGAAATTTTTTCAAAGTCCCTTAAAAATTTTCCAATTTTTGTCCCAATTCTTCCCATTCCCATTGAAACTTTTCAAATCCCTCTCAGAATTGTTGAAATTCTCTTGAAGCTTTTAAAATTCTCTCTAGAATTTTCAAAATCCATGTCCACATGTTTACAATTTCACGTCAAAAAATTGCTAAAATTCCAGTTGAAATTTTTTCAAAGTCCCTGAAAAATTTTCCCATTTTTGTCCCAATTCTTCCCATTCCCATTGAAACTTTCAAATCCCTCTCAAAATTGTTGAAATTCTGTTGAAGCTTTTAAAATTCTCTCTAGAATTTTCAAAATCCATGTCCACATGTTTACAATTTCACGTCAAAAAATTGCTAAAATTCCAATTGAAATTTTTTCAAAGTCCTTAAAAATTTTCCAAGTTTTGTCCCAATTCTTCCCATTCCCATTGAAACTTTTCAAATCCCTCTCAAAATTGTTGAAATTCTCTTGAAGCTTTTAAAATTCTCTCTAGAATTTTCCAAATCCATGGCCACATGTTTGCAATTTCACATTAAAAAAATGGCTAAAATTCCAGTTGAAATTTTTTCAAAGTCCCTTAAAAATTTTCCAATTTTTGTCCCAATTCTTCCCATTCCCATTGAAACTTTTCAAATCCCTCTCAAAATTGTTGAAATTCTCTTGAAGCTTTTAAAATTCTCTCTAGAATTTTCAAAATCCATGTCCACATGTTTACAATTTCACGTCAAAAAATTGCTAAAATTCCAGTTGAAATTTTTCAAAGTCCCTTAAAAATTTTCCAATTTTTGTCCCAATTCTTCCCATTCCCATTGAAACTTTACAAATCCCTCTCAAAATTGTTGAAATTCTCTTGAAGCTTTTAAAATTCTCTCTAGAATTTTCAAAATCCACTTCAACATGTTTACAATTTCACGTCAAAAAAATGCTAAAATTCCAGTTGAAATTTTTTCAAAGTCCCTTAAAAATTTTCCAATTTTTGTCCCAATTCTTCCCATTCCCATTGAAACTTTTCAAATCCCTCTCAAAATTGTAGAAATTCTGTTAAAGCTTTTTAAAATTCTCTCTAGAATTTTCAAAATCCATGGCCACATGTTTACAATTTCACGTCAAAAAATGGCTAAAATTCCAGTTGAAATTTTTTCAAAGTCCCTTAAAAATTTTCCAATTTTTGTCCCAATTCTTCCCATTCCCATTGAAACTTTTCAAATCCCTCTCAAAATTGTTGAAATTCTGTTGAAGCTTTTAAAATTCTCTCTAGAATTTTCAAAATCCATGGCCACATGTTTACAATTTCACGTCAAAAAATGGCTAAAATTCCAGTTGAAATTTTTTCAAAGTCCCTTCAAAATTTTCCAATTTTTGTCCCAATTCTTCCCATTCCCATTGAAACTTTTCAAATCCCTCTCAAAATTGTTGAAATTCTCTTGAAGCTTTTAAAATTCTCTCTAGAATTTTCAAAATCCATGTCCACATGTTTACAATTTCACGTCAAAAAATGGCTAAAATTCCAGTTGAAATTTTTTCAAAGTCCCTTAAAAATTTTCCAATTTTTGTCCCAATTCTTCCCATTCCCATTGAAACTTTTCAAATCCCTCTCAAAATTGTTGAAATTCTCTTGAAGCTTTTAAAATTCTCTCTGGAATTTTCAAAATCCACTTCCACATGTTTACAATTTCACATAAAAAAATTGCTAAAATTCCAGTTGAAATTTTTTCAAAGTCCCTTAAAAGTTATCCAATTTTTGTCCCAATTCTTCCCATTCCCATTGAAATTTTTCAAATCCCTCTCAAAATTGTTGAAATTCTCTTGAAGCTTTTAAAATTCTCTCTAGAATTTTCAAAATCCATGGCCACATGTTTACAATTTCACGTCAAAAAATGGCTAAAATTCCAGTTGAAATTTTTTCAAAGTCCCTGAAAAATTTTCCCATTTTTGTCCCAATTCTTCCCTTCCCATTGAAACTTTTCAAATCCCTCTCAAAATTGTTGAAATTCTGTTGAAGCTTTTAAAATTCTCTCTAGAATTTTCCAAATCCATGGCCACATGTTTACAATTTCACGTCAAAAAATGGCTAAAATTCCAGTTGAAATTTTTTCAAAGTCCCTTAAAAATTTTCCAATTTTTGTCCCAATTCTTCCCATTCCCATTGAAACTTTTCAAATCCCTCTCAAAATTGTTGAAATTCTCTTGAAGCTTTTAAAATTCTCTCTAGAATTTTCAAAATCCACTTCAACATGTTTACAATTTCACGTCAAAAAATGGCTAAAATTCCAGTTGAAATTTTTTCAAAGTCCCTTAAAAATTTTCCAATTTTTGTCCCAATTCTTCCCATTCCCATTGAAACTTTTCAAATCCCTCTCAGAATTGTTGAAATTCTCTTGAAGCTTTTAAAATTCTCTCTAGAATTTTCAAAATCCATGTCCACATGTTTACAATTTCACGTCAAAAAATTGCTAAAATTCCAGTTGAAATTTTTTCAAAGTCCCTTAAAAATTTTCCAATTTTTGTCCCAATTCTTCCCATTCCCATTGAAACTTTTCAAATCCCTCTCAAAATTGTTGAAATTCTGTTGAAGCTTTTAAAATTCTCTCTAGAATTTTCAAAATCCATGTCCACATGTTTACAATTTCACGTCAAAAAATGGCTAAAATTCCAGTTGAAATTTTTTCAAAGTCCCTGAAAAATTTTCCCATTTTTGTCCCAATTCTTCCCATTCCCATTGAAACTTTTCAAATCCCTCTCAAAATTGTTGAAATTCTGTTGAAGCTTTTAAAATTCTCTCTAGAATTTTCAAAATCCATGGCCACATGTTTACAATTTCATGTCAAAAAATGGCTAAAATTCCAGTTGAAATTTTTTCAAAGTCCCTTAAAAATTTTCCAATTTTGTCCCAATTCTTCCCATTCCCATTGAAACTTTTCAAATCCCTCTCAAAATTGTTGAAATTCTGTTGAAGCTTTTAAAATTCTCTCTAGAATTTTCAAAATCCATGTCCACATGTTTACAATTTCATGTCAAAAAATGGCTAAAATTCCAATTGAAATTTTTTCAAAGTCCCTTAAAAATTTTCCAATTTTTGTCCCAATTCTTCCCATTCCCATTGAAACTTTTCAAATCCCTCTCAAAATTGTTGAAATTCTCTTGAAGCTTTTAAAATTCTCTCTAGAATTTTCAAAATCCATGTCCACATGTTTACAATTTCACGTCAAAAAATGGCTAAAATTCCAATTGAAATTTTTTCAAAGTCCCTTAAAAATTTTCCAATTTTTGTCCCAATTCTTCCCATTCCCATTGAAACTTTTCAAATCCCTCTCAAAATTGTTGAAATTCTCTTGAAGCTTTTAAAATTCTCTCTAGAATTTTCAAAATCCATGTCCACATGTTTACAATTTCACATTAAAAAAATGGCTAAAATTCCAGTTGAAATTTTTTCAAAGTCCCTTAAAAATTTTCCAATTTTTGTCCCAATTCTTCCCATTCCCATTGAAACTTTTCAAATCCCTCTCAAAATTGTTGAAATTCTCTTGAAGCTTTTAAAATTCTCTCTAGAACTTTCAAAATCCACTTCAACATGTTTACAATTTCACGTCAAAAAAATGCTAAAATTCCAGTTGAAATTTTTTCAAAGTCCCTTAAAAATTTTCCAATTTTTGTCCCAATTCTTCCCATTCCCATTGAAACTTTTCAAATCCCTCTCAAAATTGTAGAAATTCTGTTAAAGCTTTTAAAATTCTCTCTAGAATTTTCAAAATCCATGTCCACATGTTTACAATTTCACGTCAAAAAATGGCTAAAATTCCAGTTGAAATTTTTTCAAAGTCCCTTAAAAATTTTCCAATTTTTGTCCCAATTCTTCCCATTCCCATTGAAACTTTTCAAATCCCTCTCAAAATTGTAGAAATTCTGTTAAAGCTTTTAAAATTCTCTCTAGAATTTTCAAAATCCATGTCCACATGTTTACAATTTCACGTCAAAAAATGGCTAAAATTCCAGTTGAAATTTTTTCAAAGTCCCTGAAAAATTTTCCCATTTTTGTCCCAATTCTTCCCATTCCCATTGAAACTTTTCAAATCCCTCTCAAAATTGTTGAAATTCTGTTGAAGCTTTTAAAATTCTCTCTAGAATTTTCCAAATCCATGGCCACATGTTTACAATTTCACGTCAAAAAATGGCTAAAATTCCAGTTGAAATTTTTTCAAAGTCCCTTAAAAATTTTCCAATTTTTGTCCCAATTCTTCCCATTCCCATTGAAACTTTTCAAATCCCTCTCCAAATTGTTGAAATTCTCTTGAAGCTTTTAAAATTCTCTCTAGAATTTTCCAAATCCATGGCCACATGTTTACAATTTCACGTCAAAAAATGGCTAAAATTCCAGTTGAAATTTTTTCAAAGTCCCTTAAAAATTTTCCAATTTTTGTCCCAATTCTTCCCATTCCCATTGAAACTTTTCAAATCCCTCTCCAAATTGTTGAAATTCTCTTGAAGCTTTTAAAATTCTCTCTAGAATTTTCAAAATCCATGTCCACATGTTTACAATTTCACGTCAAAAAATTGCTAAAATTCCAGTTGAAATTTTTTCAAAGTCCCTTAAAAATTTTCCAATTTTGTCCCAATTCTTCCCATTCCCATTGAAACTTTTCAAATCCCTCTCAGAATTGTTGAAATTCTGTTGAAGCTTTTAAAATTCTCTCTAGAATTTTCAAAATCCATGTCCACATGTTTACAATTTCACGTCAAAAAATTGCTAAAATTCCAGTTGAAATTTTTTCAAAGTCCCTTAAAAATTTTCCAATTTTTGTCCCAATTCTTCCCATTCCCATTGAAACTTTTCAAATCCCTCTCAAAATTGTTGAAATTCTGTTGAAGCTTTTAAAATTCTCTCTAGAATTTTCAAAATCCATGTCCACATGTTTACAATTTCATGTCAAAAAATTGCTAAAATTCCAGTTGAAATTTTTTCAAAGTCCCTGAAAAATTTTCCCATTTTTGTCCCAATTCTTCCCATTCCCATTGAAACTTTTCAAATCCCTCTCAAAATTGTTGAAATTCTGTTGAAGCTTTTAAAATTCTCTCTAGAATTTTCAAAATCCATGTCCACATGTTTACAATTTCACGTCAAAAAATGGCTAAAATTCCAGTTGAAATTTTTTCAAAGTCCCTGAAAAATTTTCCCATTTTTGTCCCAATTCTTCCCATTCCCATTGAAACTTTTCAAATCCCTCTCAAAATTGTTGAAATTCTGTTGAAGCTTTTAAAATTCTCTCTAGAATTTTCAAAATCCATGGCCACATGTTTACAATTTCACGTAAAAAAATTGCTAAAATTCCAGTTGAAATTTTTTCAAAGTCCCTTAAAAATTTTCCAATTTTTGTCCCAATTCTTCCCATTCCCATTGAAACTTTTCAAATCCCTCTCAAAATTGTTGAAATTCTGTTGAAGCTTTTAAAATTCTCTCTAGAATTTTCAAAATCCATGTCCACATGTTTACAATTTCATGTCAAAAAATGGCTAAAATTCCAATTGAAATTTTTTCAAAGTCCCTTAAAAATTTTCCAATTTTTGTCCCAATTCTTCCCATTCCCATTGAAACTTTTCAAATCCCTCTCAAAATTGTTGAAATTCTCTTGAAGCTTTTAAAATTCTCTCTAGAATTTTCAAAATCCATGTCCACATGTTTACAATTTCACGTCAAAAAATGGCTAAAATTCCAATTGAAATTTTTTCAAAGTCCCTTAAAAATTTTCCAATTTTTGTCCCAATTCTTCCCATTCCCATTGAAACTTTTCAAATCCCTCTCAAAATTGTTGAAATTCTCTTGAAGCTTTTAAAATTCTCTCTAGAATTTTCAAAATCCATGTCCACATGTTTACAATTTCACATTAAAAAAATGGCTAAAATTCCAGTTGAAATTTTTTCAAAGTCCCTTAAAAATTTTCCAATTTTTGTCCCAATTCTTCCCATTCCCATTGAAACTTTACAAATCCCTCTCAAAATTGTTGAAATTCTCTTGAAGCTTTTAAAATTCTCTCTAGAACTTTCAAAATCCACTTCAACATGTTTACAATTTCACGTCAAAAAAATGCTAAAATTCCAGTTGAAATTTTTTCAAAGTCCCTTAAAAATTTTCCAATTTTTGTCCCAATTCTTCCCATTCCCATTGAAACTTTTCAAATCCCTCTCAAAATTGTAGAAATTCTGTTAAAGCTTTTAAAATTCTCTCTAGAATTTTCAAAATCCATGTCCACATGTTTACAATTTCACGTCAAAAAATGGCTAAAATTCCAGTTGAAATTTTTTCAAAGTCCCTTAAAAATTTTCCAATTTTTGTCCCAATTCTTCCCATTCCCATTGAAACTTTTCAAATCCCTCTCAAAATTGTAGAAATTCTGTTAAAGCTTTTAAAATTCTCTCTAGAATTTTCAAAATCCATGTCCACATGTTTACAATTTCACGTCAAAAAATGGCTAAAATTCCAGTTGAAATTTTTTCAAAGTCCCTGAAAAATTTTCCCATTTTTGTCCCAATTCTTCCCATTCCCATTGAAACTTTTCAAATCCCTCTCAAAATTGTTGAAATTCTGTTGAAGCTTTTAAAATTCTCTCTAGAATTTTCCAAATCCATGGCCACATGTTTACAATTTCACGTCAAAAAATGGCTAAAATTCCAGTTGAAATTTTTTCAAAGTCCCTTAAAAATTTTCCAATTTTTGTCCCAATTCTTCCCATTCCCATTGAAACTTTTCAAATCCCTCTCCAAATTGTTGAAATTCTCTTGAAGCTTTTAAAATTCTCTCTAGAATTTTCCAAATCCATGGCCACATGTTTACAATTTCACGTCAAAAAATGGCTAAAATTCCAGTTGAAATTTTTTCAAAGTCCCTTAAAAATTTTCCAATTTTTGTCCCAATTCTTCCCATTCCCATTGAAACTTTTCAAATCCCTCTCCAAATTGTTGAAATTCTCTTGAAGCTTTTAAAATTCTCTCTAGAATTTTCAAAATCCATGTCCACATGTTTACAATTTCACGTCAAAAAATTGCTAAAATTCCAGTTGAAATTTTTTCAAAGTCCCTTAAAAATTTTCCAATTTTTGTCCCAATTCTTCCCATTCCCATTGAAACTTTTCAAATCCCTCTCAGAATTGTTGAAATTCTGTTGAAGCTTTTAAAATTCTCTCTAGAATTTTCAAAATCCATGTCCACATGTTTACAATTTCACGTCAAAAAATTGCTAAAATTCCAGTTGAAATTTTTTCAAAGTCCCTTAAAAATTTTCCAATTTTTGTCCCAATTCTTCCCATTCCCATTGAAACTTTTCAAATCCCTCTCAAAATTGTTGAAATTCTGTTGAAGCTTTTAAAATTCTCTCTAGAATTTTCAAAATCCATGTCCACATGTTTACAATTTCACGTCAAAAAATTGCTAAAATTCCAGTTGAAATTTTTTCAAAGTCCCTGAAAAATTTTCCCATTTTTGTCCCAATTCTTCCCATTCCCATTGAAACTTTTCAAATCCCTCTCAAAATTGTTGAAATTCTGTTGAAGCTTTTAAAATTCTCTCTAGAATTTTCAAAATCCATGGCCACATGTTTACAATTTCATGTCAAAAAATGGCTAAAATTCCAGTTGAAATTTTTTCAAAGTCCCTTAAAAATTTTCCAATTTTTGTCCCAATTCTTCCCATTCCCATTGAAACTTTTCAAATCCCTCTCAAAATTGTTGAAATTCTGTTGAAGCTTTTAAAATTCTCTCTAGAATTTTCAAAATCCATGTCCACATGTTTACAATTTCACGTCAAAAAATGGCTAAAATTCCAATTGAAATTTTTTCAAAGTCCCTTAAAAATTTTCCAAGTTTTGTCCCAATTCTTCCCATTCCCATTGAAACTTTTCAAATCCCTCTCAAAATTGTTGAAATTCTCTTGAAGCTTTTAAAATTCTCTCTAGAATTTTCAAAATCCATGTCCACATGTTTACAATTTCACATTAAAAAAATGGCTAAAATTCCAGTTGAAATTTTTTCAAAGTCCCTTAAAAATTTTCCAATTTTTGTCCCAATTCTTCCCATTCCCATTGAAACTTTTCAAATCCCTCTCAAAATTGTTGAAATTCTCTTGAAGCTTTTAAAATTCTCTCTAGAATTTTCAAAATCCATGTCCACATGTTTACAATTTCACGTCAAAAAATTGCTAAAATTCCAGTTGAAATTTTTTCAAAGTCCCTTAAAAATTTTCCAATTTTTGTCCCAATTCTTCCCATTCCCATTGAAACTTTACAAATCCCTCTCAAAATTGTTGAAATTCTCTTGAAGCTTTTAAAATTCTCTCTAGAACTTTCAAAATCCACTTCAACATGTTTACAATTTCACGTCAAAAAAATGCTAAAATTCCAGTTGAAATTTTTTCAAAGTCCCTTAAAAATTTTCCAATTTTTGTCCCAATTCTTCCCATTCCCATTGAAACTTTTCAAATCCCTCTCAAAATTGTTGAAATTCTGTTAAAGCTTTTAAAATTCTCTCTAGAATTTTCAAAATCCATGGCCACATGTTTACAATTTCACATAAAAAAATGGCTAAAATTCCAGTTGAAATTTTTTCAAAGTCCCTTAAAAATTTTCCAATTTTTGTCCCAATTCTTCCCATTCCCATTGAAACTTTTCAAATCCCTCTCAAAATTGTTGAAATTCTCTTGAAGCTTTTAAAATTCTCTCTAGAATTTTCAAAATCCATGGCCACATGTTTACAATTTCACATCAAAAAATGGCTAAAATTCCAGTTGAAATTTTTTCAAAGTCCCTGAAAAATTTTCCAATTTTTGTCCCAATTCTTCCCATTCCCATTGAAACTTTTCAAATCCCTCTCAAAATTGTTGAAATTCTCTTGAAGCTTTTAAAATTCTCTCTAGAATTTTCAAAATCCATGTCCACATGTTTACAATTTCACGTCAAAAAATTGCTAAAATTCCAGTTGAAATTTTTTCAAAGTCCCTTAAAAATTTTCCAATTTTTGTCCCAATTCTTCCCATTCCCATTGAAACTTTTCAAATCCCTCTCAAAATTGTTGAAATTCTCTTGAAGCTTTTAAAATTCTCTCTAGAATTTTCAAAATCCATGGCCACATGTTTACAATTTCACGTCAAAAAATTGCTAAAATTCCAGTTGAAATTTTTTCAAAGTCCCTGAAAAATTTTCCCATTTTTGTCCCAATTCTTCCCATTCCCATTGAAACTTTTCAAATCCCTCTCAAAATTGTTGAAATTCTCTTGAAGCTTTTAAAATTCTCTCTAGAATTTTCCAAATCCATGGCCACATGTTTACAATTTCACGTCAAAAAATGGCTAAAATTCCAGTTGAAATTTTTTCAAAGTCCCTTCAAAATTTTCCAATTTTTGTCCCAATTCTTCCCATTCCCATTGAAACTTTTCAAATCCCTCTCAAAATTGTTGAAATTCTGTTGAAGCTTTTAAAATTCTCTCTAGAATTTTCAAAATCCATGTCCACATGTTTACAATTTCACGTCAAAAAATTGCTAAAATTCCAATTGAAATTTTTTCAAAGTCCCTTAAAAATTTTCCAAGTTTTGTCCCAATTCTTCCCATTCCCATTGAAACTTTTCAAATCCCTCTCAAAATTGTTGAAATTCTCTTGAAGCTTTTAAAATTCTCTCTAGAATTTTCAAAATCCATGTCCACATGTTTACAATTTCACGTCAAAAAATGGCTAAAATTCCAGTTGAAATTTTTTCAAAGTCCCTTAAAAATTTTCCAATTTTTGTCCCAATTCTTCCCATTCCCATTGAAACTTTTCAAATCCCTCTCAAAATTGTTGAAATTCTCTTGAAGCTTTTAAAATTCTCTCTAGAATTTTCAAAATCCATGTCCACATGTTTACAATTTCACGTCAAAAAATTGCTAAAATTCCAGTTGAAATTTTTCAAAGTCCCTTAAAAATTTTCCAATTTTTGTCCCAATTCTTCCCATTCCCATTGAAACTTTACAAATCCCTCTCAAAATTGTTGAAATTCTCTTGAAGCTTTTAAAATTCTCTCTAGAACTTTCAAAATCCACTTCAACATGTTTACAATTTCACGTCAAAAAAATGCTAAAATTCCAGTTGAAATTTTTTCAAAGTCCCTTAAAAATTTTCCAATTTTTGTCCCAATTCTTCCCATTCCCATTGAAACTTTTCAAATCCCTCTCAAAATTGTAGAAATTCTGTTAAAGCTTTTAAAATTCTCTCTAGAATTTTCAAAATCCATGGCCACATGTTTACAATTTCACTTCAAAAAATGGCTAAAATTCCAGTTGAAATTTTTTCAAAGTCCCTTAAAAATTTTCCAATTTTTGTCCCAATTCTTCCCATTCCCATTGAAACTTTTCAAATCCCTCTCAAAATTGTTGAAATTCTGTTGAAGCTTTTAAAATTCTCTCTAGAATTTTCAAAATCCATGGCCACATGTTTACAATTTCACGTCAAAAAATGGCTAAAATTCCAGTTGAAATTTTTTCAAAGTCCCTTAAAAATTTTCCAATTTTTGTCCCAATTCTTCCCATTCCCATTGAAACTTTTCAAATCCCTCTCAAAATTGTTGAAATTCTCTTGAAGCTTTTAAAATTCACTCTAGAATTTTCAAAATCCATGTCCACATGTTTACAATTTCACGTCAAAAAATGGCTAAAATTCCAGTTGAAATTTTTTCAAAGTCCCTTAAAAATTTTCCAATTTTTGTCCCAATTCTTCCCATTCCCATTGAAACTTTTCAAATCCCTCTCAGAATTGTTGAAATTCTGTTGAAGCTTTTAAAATTCTCTCTAGAATTTTCCAAATCCATGGCCACATGTTTACAATTTCACGTCAAAAAATGGCTAAAATTCCAGTTGAAATTTTTTCAAAGTCCCTTAAAAATTTTCCAATTTTTGTCCCAATTCTTCCCATTCCCATTGAAACTTTTCAAATCCCTCTCAAAATTGTTGAAATTCTCTTGAAGCTTTTAAAATTCTCTCTAGAATTTTCAAAATCCATGTCCACATGTTTACAATTTCACGTCAAAAAATGGCTAAAATTCCAGTTGAAATTTTTTCAAAGTCCCTGAAAAATTTTCCAGTTTTTGTCCCAATTCTTCCCATTCCCATTGAAACTTTTCAAATCCCTCTCAAAATTGTTGAAATTCTGTTGAAGCTTTTAAAATTCTCTCTAGAATTTTCCAAATCCATGGCCACATGTTTACAATTTCACGTCAAAAAATGGCTAAAATTCCAGTTGAAATTTTTTCAAAGTCCCTTAAAAATTTTCCAATTTTTGTCCCAATTCTTCCCATTCCCATTGAAACTTTTCAAATCCCTCTCAAAATTGTTGAAATTCTCTTGAAGCTTTTAAAATTCTCTCTAGAATTTTCAAAATCCATGTCCACATGTTTACAATTTCACGTCAAAAAATTGCTAAAATTCCAGTTGAAATTTTTTCAAAGTCCCTTAAAAATTTTCCAATTTTTGTCCCAATTCTTCCCATTCCCATTGAAACTTTTCAAATCCCTCTCAAAATTGTTGAAATTCTGTTGAAGCTTTTAAAATTCTCTCTAGAATTTTCAAAATCCATGGCCACATGTTTACAATTTCACGTCAAAAAATTGCTAAAATTCCAGTTGAAATTTTTTCAAAGTCCCTGAAAAATTTTCCCATTTTTGTCCCAATTCTTCCCATTCCCATTGAAACTTTTCAAATCCCTCTCAAAATTGTTGAAATTCTCTTGAAGCTTTTAAAATTCTCTCTAGAATTTTCCAAATCCATGGCCACATGTTTACAATTTCACGTCAAAAAATGGCTAAAATTCCAGTTGAAATTTTTTCAAAGTCCCTGAAAAATTTTCCAATTTTTGTCCCAATTCTTCCCATTCCCATTGAAACTTTTCAAATCCCTCTCAAAATTGTTGAAATTCTGTTGAAGCTTTTAAAATTCTCTCTAGAATTTTCAAAATCCATGTCCACATGTTTACAATTTCACGTCAAAAAATTGCTAAAATTCCAATTGAAATTTTTTCAAAGTCCCTTAAAAATTTTCCAAGTTTTGTCCCAATTCTTCCCATTCCCATTGAAACTTTTCAAATCCCTCTCAAAATTGTTGAAATTCTCTTGAAGCTTTTAAAATTCTCTCTAGAATTTTCAAAATCCATGGCCACATGTTTACAATTTCACATTAAAAAAATGGCTAAAATTCCAGTTGAAATTTTTTCAAAGTCCCTTAAAAATTTTCCAATTTTTGTCCCAATTCTTCCCATTCCCATTGAAACTTTTCAAATCCCTCTCAAAATTGTTGAAATTCTCTTGAAGCTTTTAAAATTCTCTCTAGAATTTTCAAAATCCATGTCCACATGTTTACAATTTCACGTCAAAAAATTGCTAAAATTCCAGTTGAAATTTTTCAAAGTCCCTTAAAAATTTTCCAATTTTTGTCCCAATTCTTCCCATTCCCATTGAAACTTTACAAATCCCTCTCAAAATTGTTGAAATTCTCTTGAAGCTTTTAAAATTCTCTCTAGAACTTTCAAAATCCACTTCAACATGTTTACAATTTCACGTCAAAAAAATGCTAAAATTCCAGTTGAAATTTTTTCAAAGTCCCTTAAAAATTTTCCAATTTTTGTCCCAATTCTTCCCATTCCCATTGAAACTTTTCAAATCCCTCTCAAAATTGTTGAAATTCTCTTGAAGCTTTTAAAATTCACTCTAGAATTTTCAAAATCCATGTCCACATGTTTACAATTTCACATAAAAAAATGGCTAAAATTCCAGTTGAAATTTTTTCAAAGTCCCTTAAAAATTTTCCAATTTTTGTCCCAATTCTTCCCATTCCCATTGAAACTTTTCAAATCCCTCTCAGAATTGTTGAAATTCTGTTGAAGCTTTTAAAATTCTCTCTAGAATTTTCAAAATCCATGGCCACATGTTTACAATTTCACGTCAAAAAATGGCTAAAATTCCAGTTGAAATTTTTTCAAAGTCCCTTAAAAATTTTCCAATTTTTGTCCCAATTCTTCCCATTCCCATTGAAACTTTTCAAATCCCTCTCAAAATTGTTGAAATTCTGTTGAAGCTTTTAAAATTCTCTCTAGAATTTTCAAAATCCATGGCCACATGTTTACAATTTCACGTCAAAAAATGGCTAAAATTCCAGTTGAAATTTTTTCAAAGTCCCTTCAAAATTTTCCAATTTTTGTCCCAATTCTTCCCATTCCCATTGAAACTTTTCAAATCCCTCTCAAAATTGTTGAAATTCTCTTGAAGCTTTTAAAATTCACTCTAGAATTTTCAAAATCCATGTCCACATGTTTACAATTTCACATAAAAAAATGGCTAAAATTCCAGTTGAAATTTTTTCAAAGTCCCTTAAAAATTTTCCAATTTTTGTCCCAATTCTTCCCATTCCCATTGAAACTTTTCAAATCCCTCTCAGAATTGTTGAAATTCTGTTGAAGCTTTTAAAATTCTCTCTAGAATTTTCAAAATCCATGTCCACATGTTTACAATTTCACGTCAAAAACTGGCTAAAATTCCAGTTGAAATTTTTTCAAAGTCCCTGAAAAATTTTCCAATTTTTGTCCCAATTCTTCCCATTCCCATTGAAACTTTTCAAATCCCTCTCAAAATTGTTGAAATTCTCTTGAAGCTTTTAAAATTCTCTCTAGAATTTTCAAAATCCATGTCCACATGTTTACAATTTCACGTCAAAAAATGGCTAAAATTCCAGTTGAAATTTTTTCAAAGTCCCTTAAAAATTTTCCAGTTTTTGTCCCAATTCTTCCCATTCCCATTGAAACTTTTCAAATCCCTCTCAAAATTGTTGAAATTCTGTTGAAGCTTTTAAAATTCTCTCTAGAATTTTCAAAATCCATGTCCACATGTTTACAATTTCACTTCAAAAAATGGCTAAAATTCCAGTTGAAATTTTTTCAAAGTCCCTTAAAAATTTTCCAATTTTTGTCCCAATTCTTCCCATTCCCATTGAAACTTTTCAAATCCCTCTCAAAATTGTTGAAATTCTCTTGAAGCTTTTAAAATTCTCTCTGGAATTTTCAAAATCCACTTCCACATGTTTACAATTTCACATAAAAAAATTGCTAAAATTCCAGTTGAAATTTTTTCAAAGTCCCTTAAAAGTTATCCAATTTTTGTCCCAATTCTTCCCATTCCCATTGAAACTTTTCAAATCCCTCTCAAAATTGTTGAAATTCTCTTGAAGCTTTTAAAATTCTCTCTAGAATTTTCAAAATCCATGTCCACATGTTTACAATTTCACGTCAAAAAATGGCTAAAATTCCAGTTGAAATTTTTTCAAAGTCCCTTAAAAATTTTCCAATTTTTGTCCCAATTCTTCCCATTCCCATTGAAACTTTTCAAATCCCTCTCAGAATTGTTGAAATTCTCTTGAAGCTTTTAAAATTCTCTCTAGAATTTTCCAAATCCATGGCCACATGTTTACAATTTCACGTCAAAAAATTGCTAAAATTCCAGTTGAAATTTTTTCAAAGTCCCTTAAAAATTTTCCAATTTTTGTCCCAATTCTTCCCATTCCCATTGAAACTTTTCAAATCCCTCTCAAAATTGTTGAAATTCTGTTGAAGCTTTTAAAATTCTCTCTAGAATTTTCAAAATCCATGTCCACATGTTTACAATTTCACGTCAAAAAATTGCTAAAATTCCAATTGAAATTTTTTCAAAGTCCCTTAAAAATTTTCCAAGTTTTGTCCCAATTCTTCCCATTCCCATTGAAACTTTTCAAATCCCTCTCAAAATTGTTGAAATTCTCTTGAAGCTTTTAAAATTCTCTCTAGAATTTTCAAAATCCATGGCCACATGTTTACAATTTCACATTAAAAAAATGGCTAAAATTCCAGTTGAAATTTTTTCAAAGTCCCTTCAAAATTTTCCAATTTTTGTCTCAATTCTTCCCATTCCCATTGAAACTTTTCAAATCCCTCTCAAAATTGTTGAAATTCTCTTGAAGCTTTTAAAATTCTCTCTAGAATTTTCAAAATCCATGTCCACATGTTTACAATTTCACGTCAAAAAATGGCTAAAATTCCAGTTGAAATTTTTTCAAAGTCCCTTAAAAATTTTCCAATTTTTGTCCCAATTCTTCCCATTCCCATTGAAACTTTTCAAATCCCTCTCAAAATTGTTGAAATTCTCTTGAAGCTTTTAAAATTCTCTCTAGAATTTTCAAAATCCACTTCAACATGTTTACAATTTCACGTCAAAAAAATGCTAAAATTCCAGTTGAAATTTTTTCAAAGTCCCTTAAAAATTTTCCAATTTTTGTCCCAATTCTTCCCATTCCCATTGAAACTTTTCAAATCCCTCTCAAAATTGTAGAAATTCTGTTAAAGCTTTTAAAATTCTCTCTAGAATTTTCAAAATCCATGGCCACATGTTTACAATTTCACGTCAAAAAATGGCTAAAATTCCAGTTGAAATTTTTTCAAAGTCCCTTAAAAATTTTCCAATTTTTGTCCCAATTCTTCCCATTCCCATTGAAACTTTTCAAATCCCTCTCAAAATTGTTGAAATTCTCTTGAAGCTTTTAAAATTCACTCTAGAATTTTCAAAATCCATGTCCACATGTTTACAATTTCACATAAAAAAATGGCTAAAATTCCAGTTGAAATTTTTTCAAAGTCCCTTAAAAATTTTCCAATTTTTGTCCCAATTCTTCCCATTCCCATTGAAACTTTTCAAATCCCTCTCAGAATTGTTGAAATTCTGTTGAAGCTTTTAAAATTCTCTCTAGAATTTTCCAAATCCATGGCCACATGTTTACAATTTCACGTCAAAAAATGGCTAAAATTCCAGTTGAAATTTTTTCAAAGTCCCTTCAAAATTTTCCAATTTTTGTCCCAATTCTTCCCATTCCCATTGAAACTTTTCAAATCCCTCTCAAAATTGTTGAAATTCTGTTGAAGCTTTTAAAATTCTCTCTAGAATTTTCAAAATCCACTTCAACATGTTTACAATTTCACGTCAAAAAATGGCTAAAATTCCAGTTGAAATTTTTTCAAAGTCCCTTCAAAATTTTCCAATTTTTGTCCCAATTCTTCCCATTCCCATTGAAACTTTTCAAATCCCTCTCAAAATTGTTGAAATTCTCTTGAAGCTTTTAAAATTCACTCTAGAATTTTCAAAATCCATGTCCACATGTTTACAATTTCACATAAAAAAATGGCTAAAATTCCAGTTGAAATTTTTTCAAAGTCCCTTCAAAATTTTCCAATTTTTGTCCCAATTCTTCCCATTCCCATTGAAACTTTTCAAATCCCTCTCAGAATTGTTGAAATTCTGTTGAAGCTTTTAAAATTCTCTCTAGAATTTTCAAAATCCATGTCCACATGTTTACAATTTCACGTCAAAAACTGGCTAAAATTCCAGTTGAAATTTTTTCAAAGTCCCTGAAAAATTTTCCAATTTTTGTCCCAATTCTTCCCATTCCCATTGAAACTTTTCAAATCCCTCTCAAAATTGTTGAAATTCTCTTGAAGCTTTTAAAATTCTCTCTAGAATTTTCAAAATCCATGTCCACATGTTTACAATTTCACGTCAAAAAATGGCTAAAATTCCAGTTGAAATTTTTTCAAAGTCCCTGAAAAATTTTCCAGTTTTTGTCCCAATTCTTCCCATTCCCATTGAAACTTTTCAAATCCCTCTCAAAATTGTTGAAATTCTGTTGAAGCTTTTAAAATTCTCTCTAGAATTTTCAAAATCCATGTCCACATGTTTACAATTTCACTTCAAAAAATGGCTAAAATTCCAGTTGAAATTTTTTCAAAGTCCCTTAAAAATTTTCCAATTTTTGTCCCAATTCTTCCCATTCCCATTGAAACTTTTCAAATCCCTCTCAAAATTGTTGAAATTCTCTTGAAGCTTTTAAAATTCTCTCTGGAATTTTCAAAATCCACTTCCACATGTTTACAATTTCACATAAAAAAATTGCTAAAATTCCAGTTGAAATTTTTTCAAAGTCCCTTAAAAGTTATCCAATTTTTGTCCCAATTCTTCCCATTCCCATTGAAACTTTTCAAATCCCTCTCAAAATTGTTGAAATTCTCTTGAAGCTTTTAAAATTCTCTCTAGAATTTTCAAAATCCATGTCCACATGTTTACAATTTCACGTCAAAAAATGGCTAAAATTCCAGTTGAAATTTTTTCAAAGTCCCTGAAAAATTTTCCCATTTTTGTCCCAATTCTTCCCATTCCCATTGAAACTTTTCAAATCCCTCTCAAAATTGTTGAAATTCTGTTGAAGCTTTTAAAATTCTCTCTAGAATTTTCAAAATCCATGTCCACATGTTTACAATTTCACGTCAAAAAATGGCTAAAATTCCAGTTGAAATTTTTCAAAGTCCCTTAAAAATTTTCCAATTTTTGTCCCAATTCTTCCCATTCCCATTGAAACTTTTCAAATCCCTCTCAAAATTGTTGAAATTCTGTTGAAGCTTTTAAAATTCTCTCTAGAATTTTCAAAATCCATGTCCACATGTTTACAATTTCACGTCAAAAAATGGCTAAAATTCCAGTTGAAATTTTTTCAAAGTCCCTTAAAAATTTTCCAATTTTTGTCCCCAATTCTTCCCATTCCCATTGAAACTTTTCAAATCCCTCTCAGAATTGTTGAAATTCTCTTGAAGCTTTTAAAATTCTCTCTAGAATTTTCCAAATCCATGGCCACATGTTTACAATTTCACGTCAAAAAATGGCTAAAATTCCAGTTGAAATTTTTTCAAAGTCCCTTAAAAATTTTCCAATTTTTGTCCCAATTCTTCCCATTCCCATTGAAACTTTTCAAATCCCTCTCAAAATTGTTGAAATTCTCTTGAAGCTTTTAAAATTCTCTCTAGAATTTTCAAAATCCATGTCCACATGTTTACAATTTCACGTCAAAAAATTGCTAAAATTCCAATTGAAATTTTTTCAAAGTCCCTTAAAAATTTTCCAAGTTTTGTCCCAATTCTTCCCATTCCCATTGAAACTTTTCAAATCCCTCTCAAAATTGTTGAAATTCTCTTGAAGCTTTTAAAATTCTCTCTAGAATTTTCAAAATCCATGGCCACATGTTTACAATTTCACATTAAAAAAATGGCTAAAATTCCAGTTGAAATTTTTTCAAAGTCCCTTCAAAATTTTCCAATTTTTGTCTCAATTCTTCCCATTCCCATTGAAACTTTTCAAATCCCTCTCAAAATTGTTGAAATTCTCTTGAAGCTTTTAAAATTCTCTCTAGAATTTTCAAAATCCATGTCCACATGTTTACAATTTCACGTCAAAAAATGGCTAAAATTCCAGTTGAAATTTTTTCAAAGTCCCTTAAAAATTTTCCAATTTTTGTCCCAATTCTTCCCATTCCCATTGAAACTTTTCAAATCCCTCTCAAAATTGTTGAAATTCTCTTGAAGCTTTTAAAATTCTCTCTAGAATTTTCAAAATCCACTTCAACATGTTTACAATTTCACGTCAAAAAAATGCTAAAATTCCAGTTGAAATTTTTTCAAAGTCCCTTAAAAATTTTCCAATTTTTGTCCCAATTCTTCCCATTCCCATTGAAACTTTTCAAATCCCTCTCAAAATTGTAGAAATTCTGTTAAAGCTTTTAAAATTCTCTCTAGAATTTTCAAAATCCATGGCCACATGTTTACAATTTCACGTCAAAAAATGGCTAAAATTCCAGTTGAAATTTTTTCAAAGTCCCTTAAAAATTTTCCAATTTTTGTCCCAATTCTTCCCATTCCCATTGAAACTTTTCAAATCCCTCTCCAAATTGTTGAAATTCTCTTGAAGCTTTTAAAATTCTCTCTAGAATTTTCAAAATCCATGGCCACATGTTTACAATTTCACGTCAAAAAATGGCTAAAATTCCAGTTGAAATTTTTTCAAAGTCCCTTCAAAATTTTCCAATTTTTGTCCCAATTCTTCCCATTCCCATTGAAACTTTTCAAATCCCTCTCAAAATTGTTGAAATTCTCTTGAAGCTTTTAAAATTCACTCTAGAATTTTCAAAATCCATGTCCACATGTTTACAATTTCACATAAAAAAATGGCTAAAATTCCAGTTGAAATTTTTTCAAAGTCCCTGAAAAATTTTCCCATTTTTGTCCCAATTCTTCCCATTCCCATTGAAACTTTTCAAATCCCTCTCAGAATTGTTGAAATTCTGTTGAAGCTTTTAAAATTCTCTCTAGAATTTTCAAAATCCATGTCCACATGTTTACAATTTCACGTCAAAAAATGGCTAAAATTCCAGTTGAAATTTTTTCAAAGTCCCTTAAAAATTTTCCAATTTTTGTCCCAATTCTTCCCATTCCCATTGAAACTTTTCAAATCCCTCTCAAAATTGTTGAAATTCTGTTGAAGCTTTTAAAATTCTCTCTAGAATTTTCAAAATCCATGTCCACATGTTTACAATTTCATGTTAAAAAATGGCTAAAATTCCAGTTGAAATTTTTTCAAAGTCCCTTAAAAATTTTCCAATTTTTGTCCCAATTCTTCCCATTCCCATTGAAACTTTTCAAATCCCTCTCAAAATTGTTGAAATTCTGTTGAAGCTTTTAAAATTCTCTCTAGAATTTTCAAAATCCATGGCCACATGTTTACAATTTCACATAAAAAAATGGCTAAAATTCCAGTTGAAATTTTTTCAAAGTCCCTTAAAAATTTTCCAGTTTTTGTCCCAATTCTTCCCATTCCCATTGAAACTTTTCAAATCCCTCTCAAAATTGTTGAAATTCTCTTGAAGCTTTTAAAATTCTCTCTAGAATTTTCAAAATCCATGTCCACATGTTTACAATTTCACATAACAAAATGGCTAAAATTCCAGTTGAAATTTTTTCAAAGTCCCTTAAAAATTTTCCAATTTTTGTCCCAATTCTTCCCATTCCCATTGAAACTTTTCAAATCCCTCTCAAAATTGTTGAAATTCTCTTGAAGCTTTTAAAATTCTCTCTAGAATTTTCAAAATCCACTTCAACATGTTTACAATTTCACGTCAAAAAATGGCTAAAATTCCAGTTGAAATTTTTTCAAAGTCCCTTAAAAATTTTCCAATTTTTGTCCCAATTCTTCCCATTCCCATTGAAACTTTTCAAATCCCTCTCCAAATTGTTGAAATTCTCTTGAAGCTTTTAAAATTCTCTCTAGAATTTTCAAAATCCATGGCCACATGTTTACAATTTCACGTCAAAAAATGGCTAAAATTCCAGTTGAAATTTTTTCAAAGTCCCTTAAAAATTTTCCAATTTTTGTCCCAATTTTTCCCATTCCCATTGAAACTTTTCAAATCCCTCTCAAATTGTTGAAATTCTCTTGAAGCTTTTAAAATTCTCTCTAGAATTTTCAAAATCCATGGCCACATGTTTACAATTTCACGTCAAAAAATGGCTAAAATTCCAGTTTGAATTTTTTCAAAGTCCCTTAAAAATTTTCCAATTTTTGTCCCAATTCTTCCCATTCCCATTGAAACTTTTCAAATCCCTCTCAAAATTGTTGAAATTCTCTTGAAGCTTTTAAAATTCTCTCTAGAATTTTCAAAATCCATGGCCACATGTTTACAATTTCACGTCAAAAAATGGCTAAAATTCCAGTTGAAATTTTTTCAAAGTCCCTTAAAAATTTTCCAATTTTTGTCCCAATTCTTCCCATTCCCATTGAAACTTTTCAAATCCCTCTCAAAATTGTTGAAATTCTGTTAAAGCTTTTAAAATTCTCTCTTGAATTTTCAAAATCCATGGCCACATGTTTACAATTTCACGTCAAAAAATGGCTAAAATTCCAGTTGAAATTTTTTCAAAGTCCCTGAAAAATTTTCCAATTTTTGTCCCAATTTTTCCCATTCCCATTGAAACTTTTCAAATCCCTCTCAAAATTGTTGAAATTCTGTTGAAGCTTTTAAAATACTCTCTAGAATTTTCAAAATCCATGTCCACATGTTTACAATTTCACGTCAAAAAATTGCTAAAATTCCAGTTGAAATTTTTTCAAAGTCCCTTAAAAATTTTCCAATTTTTGTCCCAATTCTTCCCATTCCCATTGAAACTTTTCAAATCCCTCTCAAAATTGTAGAAATTCTGTTAAAGCTTTTAAAATTCTCTCTAGAATTTTCAAAATCCATGGCCACATGTTTACAATTTCACGTCAAAAAATGGCTAAAATTCCAGTTGAAATTTTTTCAAAGTCCCTTAAAAATTTTCCCATTTTTGTCCCAATTCTTCCCATTCCCATTGAAACTTTTCAAATCCCTCTCAAAATTGTTGAAATTCTGTTAAAGCTTTTAAAATTCTCTCTAGAATTTTCAAAATCCATGGCCACATGTTTACAATTTCACATAAAAAAATTGCTAAAATTCCAGTTGAAATTTTTTCAAAGTCCCTTAAAAATTTTCCAATTTTTGTCCCAATTCTTCCCATTCCCATTGAAACTTTTCAAATCCCTCTCAAAATCGTTGAAATTCTCTTGAAGCTTTTAAAATTCTCTCTAGAATTTTCAAAATCCATGTCCACATGTTTACAATTTCACGTCAAAAATGGCTAAAATTCCAGTTGAAATTTTTTCAAAGTCCCTTCAAAATTTTCCAATTTTTGTCCCAATTCTTCCCATTCCCATTGAAACTTTTCAAATCCCTCTCAAAATTGTTGAAATTCTCTTGAAGCTTTTAAAATTCTCTCTAGAATTTTCAAAATCCATGGCCAGATGTTTACAATTTTACGTCAAAAAATGGCTAAAATTCCAGTTGAAATTTTTTCAAAGTCCCTTAAAAATTTTCCAATTTTTGTCCCAATTCTTCCCATTCCCATTGAAACTTTTCAAATCCCTCTCAAAAATGTAGAAATTCTCTTGAAGCTTTTAAAATTCTCTCTAGAATTTTCAAATTCCATGTCCACATGTTTACAATTTCACGTCAAAAAATGGCTAAAATTCCAGTTGAAATTTTTTCAAAGTCCCTTAAAAATTTTCCAATTTTTGTCCCAATTCTTCCCATTCCCATTGAAACTTTTCAAATCCCTCTCAAAATTGTTGAAATTCTGTTGAAGCTTTTAAAATTCTCTCTAGAATTTTCAAAATCCATGGCCACATGTTTACAATTTCACGTGAAAAAAATGCTAAAATTCCAGTTGAAATTTTTTCAAAGTCCCTTAAAAATTTTCCAATTTTTGTCCCAATTCTTCCCATTCCCATTGAAACTTTTCAAATCCCTCTCAAAATTGTTGAAATTCTGTTGAAGCTTTTAAAATTCTCTCTAGAATTTTCAAAATCCATGGCCACATGTTTACAATTTCACATAAAAAAATGGCTAAAATTCCAGTTGAAATTTTTTCAAAGTCCCTTAAAAATTTTCCAATTTTTGTCCCAATTCTTCCCATTCCCA
>NW_028116250.1:0-53000 GCF_964273445.1 Streptopelia decaocto
CCCGCAGGGAGAGGTGCCGAGTGGCAGCTGCGAATCCTTCCTGTTCCTGGCAGGACACCAGTGGCTGCTCCAAAGCACCGGGTCCCCATGCAACATCTCTGCATGCTGTTTCCTACATCTACTTTCTTTGTCTGTAACTTGTTTGGGTTTTGCCTGTTTCTTTCTACCTTCTTTGGTGTTCTGTTTTTGTTGTTGATGTTGTTTCTATTGTTGTTGTTGTTTTGGTTTTGTTGGTTTCTTTTAAGTTGGTTTCATTTGGTTGGTTTAGGTCAGTTTCTATGAGTTGGTTTTGGTAGGCTTTTTGAGACTGGTTGTTTGACAGCGTATGACGTTGTTGGTAGGTTGTGTGTTCATAGGTCACTGCAGGCTGGTTGTTTTAGGTTAAGGTTTGTGAAGCTTGGTTTAGGTTGGCGGTCTTAGATTGCTTGTTTCAGGTTTGATGGTTTAGCTTGGTTTGGGTTGGTTAGTTCAGGTGGGTTGGTTTAGGTTGTGTGATGTGATTTTCTTACCGCTGATCTATGTTGTTTGGCTTCGGAGGTTTATTTTTCTTGGTTTTGTTGGGTTCTTTGGTTGGTGCTGTTTTCTGCCGATTCTTTAGCACTGGTTGTGTTAGTTTGGTTTAGGTTTCTGGTTTTAGTAGCTTGGTTCAGTTTGTTGCGGTCGTTTGAGGTTGGTTGGAGGCAGGTTCTTTGAGGGTGGTTGTGAGAGGCTGTTTGCTGGAGGCTGGTGGGTTCAGGTTGCTTGATGTAGGTGATTTTTGGTTGAAAGTGTCTTCCGTTGGTTGTTGTAGGTGGCGTATGTGAAGCTGTTTTCGTTGAGGCCGTTTTCAGTACTTTGGTTTAGGTTTGTTTAGATGATTTGAAGTTGGTTGGTTGGTTGGTTGGTTATTTTAGGTTGTTTCTTTTCAGTAGGCAGTTTAGGTGGGTTGGTGGGTGTCTGTGTTTTCAGGTAGGTTGGTTTAGGCAGGTTTGGTTTGCATAGTTTAGGTTGCTTGAAGGGTTTCTGTTGAGGTTGGTTCAGGTGGTTTGGTTTAGGTTGCTTTAGTTACTTTTTGGTAGGTTGTTTTAGGCAGTGTTATTTCCGTTGCATGTTTTGAAGATGGGTTCCTTCAGGTTGGGGTGGTTTAGATTGGTTGTTGAGGGTGCTTTAGGTGGTTTGGTTAGATTGACATTGTGTTTTGTTGGTTTTAGGTTGTGTCTGGGTGATTTGGATGTGACTGCAATCTCGCTGGGACCTGTGTCCCCCAACTAATCACCAGGCTCGATTGGGCTGTTTCTGCTGTCTCAGCAGATGTCCCCTTCCTCCTTCCCTGCTCCCCGTGTTTCCCTGCCTTGCTCCAAGAGGACGACCTTCCCCGCTAGAGGCGAACCACTGCTAGGTCAAGGGGATACGGTAGCTGCGCTGTGCTTGAGAACCTGCAAACAAGCTCAGGGTCCATTAGCAGGAGAACCTGGGGTAGTCAAGCTTCCAAGACTGCAGACACATCCAAGTGAGACACGGCATGGCTTTTAGCTTGGTGATTGTAGGCTGGTTTCAGTGGTTCTGTTTAGCTTTGGGTTGTTTGCTTTAGGTCATTTTGGTCAGGTTATGTCATTTGGTTTCATATTTTTGAGGTTGGTTTAGATGGGTTGTTTTAGGTAGTTTTAGCCTTGATCAGATTGTTTTGAAGTTGTGTGAGATTGTTTAATGGTTGTTTTAGGTTAAGATTGGTTGGTTTCGGTGTGTTTAGCTTGTTTGGTTACAGGTTGCTTAAGGTTGGCTGAGAAATGCCGGTTTCTGTAGTTTTAGATTGTTTTAGGTAGGATTTTTTAGATCATTTGGTTTGGGTAGGTTTGTTTTAGGGGGTTTAGGATGGTTTCTTTTGTTTGGTGTAGGTTGGTTTAGGTAATTTGTTGTAGATTGTTTAAGGTTCTGCTTAGGTTGTTGGTGGCTGATTGAAGTATTTTAAGGCAGATTGGTTTAGGTTCTTTAAGGTTGTTTTCGGTGAGTTGTTCTATGCTGGTTTGGGTAGGCTGTTCTCACTAAGTTTAGGGCCATCTCGTGGAGCAGCAGGCACCCAGCCCAAATGGCCCAAAGAAGCCGTGGCAAGGGGCCGTGCTCAGCGCTGCAGAGGAAGGCAAAAAAACCCCTGGAGACGCTTGCTGTCCCACCTGGCGGGGAGAAAAAAAAGCCTTCCTCCCCCCAGCTGCAGGGCACGAGAGGCCATCTTCCTGGTGCTTGAGCAGCAGGCAGGAACCGAGCCAAAAGGGCCCAGAGGAGCTCTGCAAAGTGGTCATGCTCCATGCTGCAGAGGAAGGCAAAAAACCCCCGGGGACCAGGGCCAATCTGCCCCGGGGGAAAAAATTCCTTCCTGACCCCAGTGCTGGCGATCGGCTGTTCCCTGAGCATGTGAGCCAGACCTGGCTCCTTGTCCCACAGGCTGCTCACGCCTCCCAGGACCTGCCCAAGCCCTATCCTGTCCTCCCTTGAGCTGGAGCCATCTCCTGGACTTCCGAGAGTGCCCAAATGCCTCTGAGCTGACGGACCTTGGGGGCAAGACTCCTTCCTGTGCCTGGTGGGACACCAGTGGGTGTTCCAAGCACAGAAGAAATTCCCTTGGTCTCTCCACTGCTATCCAGCTCAAAAGGATTTCCATCCATGAGCTGAGCTTGGAAGGTGGCCCTGCCAGCAGATCACCTTGCAGTCGAGAACCTCCAGCAGCCTCATGCAAGCTCTTCCTCCCTCAGCCCCTGCCCTGTGATTCCACCAGCTCCTCAAGTGCTTCCTGTGGGATGTGTTGGGGCTGCCCCCGGGCCGGCTCTGGCAGTGGACACGGGACCCGGCTGCTCCTTTTGATCCTGCTCCGGGCATTGTGAGTGCTGCGTTGCCGGGTGCTGGCATTGTGACACGGGGGTGACAGAGCCAGGCGTGTGCAGCCCCGCCCACCCCAACTCCGCCCAGCACCCTTGGGAGGAAGCCTTTGGGGTGCTGGCCCCAAATCAGTCCCTGTCGTCTACAAGACAGGGGAGTAATCAGCCTAACCGTGTCCCTTTTTTGCCAAAACACAGTGTGGATTTGTTGCCAGTCCAGCCTTACTTCCAGTACTTCTTCCTACAGCCCTGTTACGAAGTCCCAAGCTCCATTCAATAGAGTCTGGTTAGGCACTGGCAAAAACAGTGTTAGTCCTATACCATGTCTGAATAAAAATTTGTCCCACACCATTTTCCCCTTGTAAAAGAAAGGAAAACTAATATCCAAAATATCCCCAAACGTATTAAAATGACCAGCCATACATCAGTAAAAAGAAATCAATAATTCCATAAAGAACACTGATAGTCAACAAAAAACAAAGGGACAATCCACCGGGTGCTGATCCAGTGCTCTTTCCCATGCTGTACTCTTTGCATTTCTTTCATTAGTGGCTTCGTGGTTGTTCCTGTCGCCTGCGCGCGCTGACTGGCACAGTCACTGTCACTGCCCCCGCTGGCACTTCATCCCCCCCTGCTGCAGGATGACACACCAGCCCTGCAGCTCCGCAGCGAGTCAAGCCCAGCGTTGCATGTCCCTGCCCTGCTCACGGCGAAGGGCTCCTGTGCCCAGCCCAGCAGGGCAGCGGCATCAGGTGGTTGCAAAGGTTGCATTTCACTCCAGGAGCCGAGAGCCGAGTTGTTGGGAGTGCCCTGGGAACTCGGCTCGTTTGAGAGTCCAGCCTGCAGCCCCGGGACAGCAGCAGCTGTCCCTCCTCTGAGAGGTGGGGGCGTTTCTGGAGGGAGCGTCACCCTCCGAGGCAGAGGACAGAGCTTCGGAAGGCTCGGTGCTTCTGGACTCTGACCCGCCACAGAATGTGCAATGGCTGTAGAAGTGGAAATACCGATTTTCTAAAGAGTGCTGTAGTGTTAAGAATGCAAACCGTGTTTGAGGAGACAGTGCTTTTTTGGCTCCAAGCCACTTCTATGGGTGTTGAAGCGTTTCCAGAAATCCTTCTTGCAACAACCTTCTTGTGAGTTAATGAGAAAATAGGGTGGGAGAAAAATCAGCACATAAACCAGCTGTGACACACAGCACTGAAAAGTCTCCACCGGACACTCCACGCACAAGAAAAAGCCCCATGTAAGGGTGGGCTGGCACAGCGGGGCCACCGGGCTGTCGGCAGCGGTTGTAGCGGCGGCAGCTCCAGGAAGCTGCCCGGCCGGAGAAGAAGGGACAGGGGGCGGGAAGAGTTTTCCCTCCAAGTCTCTCTCGGGAGCAGCCAAACCGCGGGACTCCCGCTCGTTCCCGCCTTTGCCGGAACACGGGGCGGGGCCGAGGAGCGACGGCTCTGCCATCCGCTCGTCGGGGCTGCTGGGCCGGTCTTTGCGGGAGGCGGTAGCGATTGGTCGGGTCTGTGTCCAGCATGGCGGCCAAGGCGAGCAGCAGCCCCTCTCAGCTGCTGCTGCTGCTGCTGCTGCTGCCGCTCGGTAACCGGCGCCGCGACGCTTCCGCGCTGTCCCGGTGCCCGGGCGGGGCTGCGCTGGGGTCCGTCTTGTGCCCGGCGGGCGGGCGGGGAGGGCGAGGCCGCTCGTGGGCACGCGTGGGTGGCGCGGCCGGCGCCGCCGCTTGGCGGGCAGCTGGAGCGGGGGCAGCGGGTGTGCCCGCCGGGTCCGGCGGTGTCGGCCGGTACGGGAAAATCCCGTAGAAGATGTTTCAGACTTGTGAGTATTATTTCTGCTTGTTGTTGATGTTTAATCTTTTGTTTGCTGGGGCAAAACTTGCTGTAAGATCTGTGAGCAAAACGTGGTTTTGGAATATTTGCCAGCTGAGTGGGGTCTCCCTTGGACTTCATCTCTAGGGGGTGATGGGTTCAGGGCAGCCGTGCCCTTCTCCCCCCCTCCCGCCTCTCCCCTTCTCCCCCCCTCCCGCCTCTCCCCTTCTCCCCCCCTCCCGCCTCTCCCCTTCTCCCCCCCTCCCGCCTCTCCCCTTCTCCCCCCCTCCCGCCTCTCCCCTTCTCCCCCCCTCCCGCCTCTCCCCTTCTCCCCCCCTCCCGCCTCTCCCCTTCTCCCCCCCTCCCGCCTCTCCCCTTCTCCCCCCCTCCCGCCTCTCCCCTTCTCCCCCCTTCTCCCGTCTCCAAAACACTTTCAAGGACACAAAACACAAGGGATACAAGTGTTTATTTTAATTTTATTTTCTCTTCTTGAAGGCTGGTTAGTTGGTTGCACTTCTTTAGCCTTCCTTAGCTTAGTTCTACGCTGTTCTAGCTAAGTGTAGGGCCGCCTCGTGGAGCAGCAGGCACCCAGCCCAAATGGCCCAAAGAAGCCGTGGCAAGGGGCCGTGCTCAGCGCTGCAGAGGAAGGCAAAAAACCCCCGGAGACGCTTGCTGTCCCACCTGGGGGAAAAAAAGCCTTCCTCCCCCCAGCTGCAGGGCACGAGAGCCCATCTTCCTGGTGCTTGAGCAGCAGGCAGGAACCGAGCCAAAAGGGCCCAGAGGAGCTCTGCAAAGTGGTCATGCTCCATGCTGCAGAGGAAGGCAAAAAACCCCCGGGGACCAGGGCCAATCTGCCCCGGGGGAAAATTCCTTCCTGACCCCAGTGCTGGCGATCGGCTGTTCCCTGAGCATGTGAGCCAGACCTGGCTCCTTGTCCCACAGGCTGCTCACGCCTCCCAGGACCTGCCCAAGCCCTCCCCTATCCTACCCTACCCTACCCTATCCTATCCTAGCCTAGCCTACCTTGAACTGGAGCCCTCTCCCGGCCTCGGGAGAGTGCCCAAACGCCTCCAGCGCTGTCCTCGGGTCTGCGGCGCTGTCCCCCGCTGTCTGGTGGCTCCCGAGGACTCCCGGTGTTCTGGGGCTGCCGAGCAGAAGATGGCAGCGAGTCTCCTCGCCTCTTCCCCAGGCCCCAGGGCAGAGGAGATGCCCCGGCATGAGGGCCGGGGGTGCGGGCTGGGAAGCCGGGCTCACCTGTGGCTCCAGAGCGGCTGCTGGTCCGGCCCATCCCCGGAGGTGGCTAGCGGCGGCTGCGGGGGCGGCGCCGCTTGCGGCCAGGCGCCTGTTTGGGGGCTCTGGGAGAGCCCCCGGCCGTCCTGCGGCGCTTCGGGCACCACGGCGCCGCAGGCAGTCCGGCCGTGCTGCTGGAGGGCCCCTGCAGCCCCGCCTGAGGCGGATCCACCTCCATCGCCTCCTCCTCCTCCTGCCGAGGCGGATCCACCTCCATGGGCTCCGCCTCTTCCCGGGGTGGGTCAACCTCCATTGGCTCCTCCTGCCTGTGGGCGGTGTTGCTGCTCCGGACAGGCAGCCGCCGTTGTTTGGGCGGCGGAGCCATCCCGGGGGGTCCCTGAGCCTCCTCTTCCTTCTTCTGGTCTCTCCGGCGCTGTTGTCTGCGGCCTCTTCACTCGGAGCCACGTCGCGGCTGGCACAGCTGGGCTCCAACTGCCATCACAGGGGCTCGTGGCGGCCCCAACGGACGCTGCGGTGGCCGGCATGGCGGCCCCAGGGCCACGAGGCCCCATTGCGGGGCCATTTTGCTCTGCAGTCCTGTCAGTGCTTGGATTTGGTTTGCCTCTGGCGGAACGGACTCCTTGGCCTTTTGTCTTAAGGAAAGAGCAACAGCTGCAGATCTTTGGACAATATGCTTTACCAGCACGACAAACCTGAGAGTTGGATTGCAGAATTCTACTCTGCTAAGGGATTCTGATATTTCTTTAGTGCCGTGGTGTTAGGAATGCAAAACGTGTTTGAAGAGACAGTGCTTTTTTGGCTCCAAGCCACTTCTATGGGTGTTGAAGCGTTTCCAGAAATCCTTCTTGCAACAACCCTCTTGTGAGTTCCAGACTTGTGAGTATTATTTCTGCTTGTTGTTGCTGTTTAATCTTTTGTTTGCTGAGGGAAAACTTGCTGTAAGATCTGTGAGCAAAACGTGTTTGCGTTTTTGGAATATTTGCCAGCTGAGTGGGGTCTCCCTTGGACTTCATCTCTAGGGGGTGATGGGTTCAGGGCAGCCGTGCCATAGAGTAGCAGTTGCACGACTGATACTTGTCATCGGGTTCCTAATCGGTAGCCTTTATTTTGCGTGGGTTGTGTGTTGAACTGCTCAGTAGTTAGTTTGGTTTGACATTTCCCGAAGGTCTAGGCAAAGATGAAAAAAAGGAGTGGACTTAAAGAGAAGTATGTATTATTTTGTCATGCCATGTTGCTGTTTGAAACCTGTGTTGATTATTGGTGATATTCAAGAAATTGCCGAGACTTAGAGGGCAAATCTTGATGTGCTGAGCACAAGAGTGCAATGGATCTGTTTGGTTGCCAGGTAGCTTTCTTGACGCATGTGGCCAGTTTATCGAGATTGCACTGCACGCCTGAGAGAGTGAGAAAGATCCCCTCCCTCCTTCAGTAATTACCGTGACGCTAATGGGATGAAATACTCTTATCCATCAGCCTGGATGTCAGTCCAGCTCTGTCCCATCTCTGCCCCCCTTCCTCGATACGTCACATCTGTGGGCAGAGCAGTCAGAATGTCCTTGGCTCTCAGACCAGAGCAATGAAAAACATTAGCTCTGTGCTGGGGTGTTATCTTGTGTTCTCAAACTAATTCCAAATAATGACTGTGCGATCCGTGAAAAAGAAAGGTTTCTAACTCCATGAAGAAAATGAGTTCACTTTCAGTGAAACCCGCACAATTTCAGGTATGGAGCCCTCAGGGCTCTGTCAGGGCTTTCTTTTCTCTTCTGCCTTCTCTTCCCTTCCCCCCTGCCGTTCCCCCTTCCCTCCCCCTTCCTTCACTCTTCCCTCACTCTTCCCTCAAAACCACTTTCCAGGACACAAAACGCAATGGGTACAAGTGTTTCTAATTTTATTTTATTTTATTTTATTTTATTTTATTTTATTTTATTTTATTTTATTTTATTTTATTTTATTTTATTTTATATTTTAATATACTTCATTTTATGTTTTTTCATGTGTTGTTATTTCATGTCATTTCTGTTTCTCACTCTTTTTCAGAGCCAACGCTCACAATCCTTAACACAAGCCCACGTGTAGCCAGGAGCAGGCTGATGCATTCTTCAGTTTAGCTTGAAACAACAGCCCTTGCAGGCTGGCAAAGGCAAGTCCCAGAGCTGCAGAGAGCAGCAGCAGGAATAGAGGCCAAGCTTTCCCTGGTTCCTGAAGAGGGAGAACCTTGAGAATGAGGCGCGGGACTGACGGTGCACAAAAGAAGAGGTATGTGGTACTGTGGGGTCTTTTGCAAAGCATCACATGTAGCGATGACAAGCAGATGTTTTGCCTTGCGCACCTTGTTTGGCTGCTGTGCTTCTTGGGCAGGGTGCACGAGAAGCGCTCTGGTCCCTGCCAGGCGCTGGTGTTGCCCGCAGGGAGAGGTGCCGAGTGGCAGCTGCGAATCCTTCCTGTTCCTGGCAGGACACCAGTGGCTGCTCCAAAGCACCGGGTCCCCATGCAACATCTCTGCATGCTGTTTCCTACATCTACTTTCTTTGTCTGGAACTTGTTTGGGTTTTGCCTGTTTCTTTCTACCTTCTTTGGTGTTCTGTTTTTGTTGTTGATGTTGTTTCTATTGTTGTTGTTGTTTTGGTTTTGTTGGTTTCTTTTAAGTTGGTTTCATTTGGTTGGTTTAGGTCAGTTTCTATGAGTTGGTTTTGGTAGGCTTTTTGAGACTGGTTGTTTGACAGCGTGTGACGTTGTTGGTAGGTTGTGTGTTCATAGGTCACTGCAGGCTGGTTGTTTTAGGTTAAGGTTTGTGAAGCTTGGTTTAGGTTGGCGGTCTTAGATTGCTTGTTTCAGGTTTGATGGTTTAGCTTGGTTTGGGTTGGTTAGTTCAGGTGGGTTGGTTTAGGTTGTGTGATGTGATTTTCTTACCGCTGATCTATGTTGTTTGGCTTCGGAGGTTTATTTTTCTTGGTTTTGTTGGGTTCTTTGGTTGGTGCTGTTTTCTGCCGATTCTTTAGCACTGGTTGTGTTAGTTTGGTTTAGGTTTCTGGTTTTAGTAGCTTGGTTCAGTTTGTTGCGGTCGTTTGAGGTTGGTTGGAGGCAGGTTCTTTGAGGGTGGTTGTGAGAGGCTGTTTGCTGGAGGCTGGTGGGTTCAGGTGGCTTGATGTAGGTGATTTTTGGTTGAAAGTGTCTTCCGTTGGTTGTTGTAGGTGGCGTATGTGAAGCTGTTTTCGTTGAGGCCGTTTTCAGTACTTTGGTTTAGGTTTGTTTAGATGATTTGAAGTTGGTTGGTTGGTTGGTTATTTTAGGTTGTTTCTTTTCAGTAGGCAGTTTAGGTGGGTTGGTGGGTGTCTGTGTTTTCAGGTAGGTTGGTTTAGGCAGGTTTGGTTTGCATAGTTTAGGTTGCTTGAAGGGTTTCTGTTGAGGTTGGTTCAGGTGGTTTGGTTTAGGTTGCTTTAGTTACTTTTTGGTAGGTTGTTTTAGGCAGTGTTATTTCCGTTGCATGTTTTGAAGATGGGTTCCTTCAGGTTGGGGTGGTTTAGATTGGTTGTTGAGGGTGCTTTAGGTGGTTTGGTTAGATTGACATTGTGTTTTGTTGGTTTTAGGTTGTGTCTGGGTGATTTGGATGTGACTGCAATCTCGCTGGGACCTGTGTCCCGCAACTAATCACCAGGCTCGATTGGGCTGTTTCTGCTGTCTCAGCAGATGTCCCCTTCCTCCTTCCCTGCTCCCCGTGTTTCCCTGCCTTGCTCCAAGAGGACGACCTTCCCCGCTAGAGGCGAACCACTGCTAGGTCAAGGGGATACGGTAGCTGCGCTGTGCTTGAGAACCTGCAAACAAGCTCAGGGTCCATTAGCAGGAGAACCTGGGGTAGTCAAGCTTCCAAGACTGCAGACACATCCAAGTGAGACACGGCATGGCTTTTAGCTTGGTGATTGTAGGCTGGTTTCAGTGGTTCTGTTTAGCTTTGGGTTGTTTGCTTTAGGTCATTTTGGTCAGGTTATGTCATTTGGTTTCATATTTTTGAGGTTGGTTTAGATGGGTTGTTTTAGGTAGTTTTATCCTTGATCAGATTGTTTTGAAGTTGTGTGAGATTGTTTAATGGTTGTTTTAGGTTAAGATTGGTTGGTTTCGGTGTGTTTAGCTTGTTTGGTTACAGGTTGCTTAAGGTTGGCTGAGAAATGCCGGTTTCTGTAGTTTTAGATTGTTTTAGGTAGGATTTTTTAGATCATTTGGTTTGGGTAGGTTTGTTTTAGGGGGTTTAGGATGGTTTCTTTTGTTTGGTGTAGGTTGGTTTAGGTAATTTGTTGTAGATTGTTTAAGGTTCTGCTTAGGTTGTTGGTGGCTGATTGAAGTATTTTAAGGCAGATTGGTTTAGGTTCTTTAAGGTTGTTTTCGGTGAGTTGTTCTATGCTGGTTTGGGTAGGCTGTTCTCACTAAGTTTAGGGCCACCTCGTGGAACAGCAGGCACCCAGCCCAAATGGCCCAAAGAAGCCGTGGCAAGGGGCCGTGCTCAGCGCTGCAGAGGAAGGCAAAAAAACCCCCGGAGACGCTTGCTGTCCCACCTGGCGGGGAGAAAAAAAAGCCTTCCTCCCCCCAGCTGCAGGGCACGAGAGGCCATCTTCCTGGTGCTTGAGCAGCAGGCAGGAACCGAGCCAAAAGGGCCCAGAGGAGCTCTGCAAAGTGGTCATGCTCCATGCTGCAGAGGAAGGCAAAAAACCCCCGGGGACCAGGGCCAATCTGCCCCGGGGGAAAAAATTCCTTCCTGACCCATCGGCTGTTCCCTGAGCATGTGAGCCAGACCTGGCTCCTTGTCCCACAGGCTGCTCACGCCTCCCAGGACCTGCCCAAGCCCTATCCTGTCCTCCCTTGAGCTGGAGCCATCTCCTGGACTTCCGAGAGTGCCCAAATGCCTCTGAGCTGACGGACCTTGGGGGCAAGACTCCTTCCTGTGCCTGGTGGGACACCAGTGGGTGTTCCAAGCACAGAAGAAATTCCCTTGGTCTCTCCACTGCTATCCAGCTCAAAAGGATTTCCATCCATGAGCTGAGCTTGGAAGGTGGCCCTGCCAGCAGATCACCTTGCAGTCGAGAACCTCCAGCAGCCTCATGCAAGCTCTTCCTCCCTCAGCCCCTGCCCTGTGATTCCACCAGCTCCTCAAGTGCTTCCTGTGGGATGTGTTGGGGCTGCCCCCGGGCCGGCTCTGGCAGTGGACACGGGACCCGGCTGCTCCTTTTGATCCTGCTCCGGGCATTGTGAGTGCTGCGTTGCCGGGTGCTGGCATTGTGACACGGGGGTGACAGAGCCAGGCGTGTGCAGCCCCGCCCACCCCAACTCCGCCCAGCACCCTTGGGAGGAAGCCTTTGGGGTGCTGGCCCCAAATCAGTCCCTGTCGTCTACAAGACAGGGGAGTAATCAGCCTAACCGTGTCCCTTTTTTGCCAAAACACAGTGTGGATTTGTTGCCAGTCCAGCCTTACTTCCAGTACTTCTTCCTACAGCCCTGTTACGAAGTCCCAAGCTCCATTCAATAGAGTCTGGTTAGGCACTGGCAAAAACAGTGTTAGTCCTATACCATGTCTGAATAAAAATTTGTCCCACACCATTTTCCCCTTGTAAAAGAAAGGAAAACTAATATCCAAAATATCCCCAAACGTATTAAAATGACCAGCCATACATCAGTAAAAAGAAATCAATAATTCCATAAAGAACACTGATAGTCAACAAAAAACAAAGGGACAATCCACCGGGTGCTGATCCAGTGCTCTTTCCCATGCTGTACTCTTTGCATTTCTTTCATTAGTGGCTTCGTGGTTGTTCCTGTCGCCTGCGCGCGCTGACTGGCACAGTCACTGTCACTGCCCCCGCTGGCACTTCATCCCCCCCTGCTGCAGGATGACACACCAGCCCTGCAGCTCCGCAGCGAGTCAAGCCCAGCGTTGCATGTCCCTGCCCTGCTCACGGCGAAGGGCTCCTGTGCCCAGCCCAGCAGGGCAGCGGCATCAGGTGGTTGCAAAGGTTGCATTTCACTCCAGGAGCCGAGAGCCGAGTTGTTGGGAGTGCCCTGGGAACTCGGCTCGTTTGAGAGTCCAGCCTGCAGCCCCGGGACAGCAGCAGCTGTCCCTCCTCTGAGAGGTGGGGGCGTTTCTGGAGGGAGCGTCACCCTCCGAGGCAGAGGACAGAGCTTAGGAAGGCTCGGTGCTTCTGGACTCTGACCCGCCACAGAATGTGCAATGGCTGTAGAAGTGGAAATACCGATTTTCTAAAGAGTGCTGTAGTGTTAAGAATGCAAACCGTGTTTGAGGAGACAGTGCTTTTTTGGCTCCAAGCCACTTCTATGGGTGTTGAAGCGTTTCCAGAAATCCTTCTTGCAACAACCTTCTTGTGAGTTAATGAGAAAATAGGGTGGGAGAAAAATCAGCACATAAACCAGCTGTGACACACAGCACTGAAAAGTCTCCACCGGACACTCCACGCACAAGAAAAAGCCCCATGTAAGGGTGGGCTGGCACAGCGGGGCCACCGGGCTGTCGGCAGCGGTTGTAGCGGCGGCAGCTCCAGGAAGCTGCCCGGCCGGAGAAGAAGGGACAGGGGGCGGGAAGAGTTTTCCCTCCAAGTCTCTCTCGGGAGCAGCCAAACCGCGGGACTCCCGCTCGTTCCCGCCTTTGCCGGAACACGGGGCGGGGCCGAGGAGCGACGGCTCTGCCATCCGCTCGTCGGGGCTGCTGGGCCGGTCTTTGCGGGAGGCGGTAGCGATTGGTCGGGTCTGTGTCCAGCATGGCGGCCAAGGCGAGCAGCAGCCCCTCTCAGCTGCTGCTGCTGCTGCTGCTGCTGCCGCTCGGTAACCGGCGCCGCGACGCTTCCGCGCTGTCCCGGTGCCCGGGCGGGGCTGCGCTGGGGTCCGTCTTGTGCCCGGCGGGCGGGCGGGGAGGGCGAGGCCGCTCGTGGGCACGCGTGGGTGGCGCGGCCGGCGCCGCCGCTTGGCGGGCAGCTGGAGCGGGGGCAGCGGGTGTGCCCGCCGGGTCCGGCGGTGTCGGCCGGTACGGGAAAATCCCGTAGAAGATGTTTCAGACTTGTGAGTATTATTTCTGCTTGTTGTTGATGTTTAATCTTTTGTTTGCTGGGGCAAAACTTGCTGTAAGATCTGTGAGCAAAACGTGGTTTTGGAATATTTGCCAGCTGAGTGGGGTCTCCCTTGGACTTCATCTCTAGGGGGTGATGGGTTCAGGGCAGCCGTGCCCTTCTCCCCCCCTCCCGCCTCTCCCCTTCTCCCCCCCTCCCGCCTCTCCCCTTCTCCCCCCCTCCCGCCTCTCCCCTTCTCCCCCCCTCCCGCCTCTCCCCTTCTCCCCCCCTCCCGCCTCTCCCCTTCTCCCCCCCTCCCGCCTCTCCCCTTCTCCCCCCCTCCCGCCTCTCCCCTTCTCCCCCCCTCCCGCCTCTCCCCTTCTCCCCCCCTCCCGCCTCTCCCCTTCTCCCCCCCTCCCGCCTCTCCCCTTCTCCCCCCCTCCCGCCTCTCCCCTTCTCCCCCCTTCTCCCGTCTCCAAAACACTTTCAAGGACACAAAACACAAGGGATACAAGTGTTTATTTTAATTTTATTTTCTCTTCTTGAAGGCTGGTTAGTTGGTTGCACTTCTTTAGCCTTCCTTAGCTTAGTTCTACGCTGTTCTAGCTAAGTGTAGGGCCGCCTCGTGGAGCAGCAGGCACCCAGCCCAAATGGCCCAAAGAAGCCGTGGCAAGGGGCCGTGCTCAGCGCTGCAGAGGAAGGCAAAAAACCCCCGGAGACGCTTGCTGTCCCACCTGGGGGAAAAAAAGCCTTCCTCCCCCCAGCTGCAGGGCACGAGAGCCCATCTTCCTGGTGCTTGAGCAGCAGGCAGGAACCGAGCCAAAAGGGCCCAGAGGAGCTCTGCAAAGTGGTCATGCTCCATGCTGCAGAGGAAGGCAAAAAACCCCCGGGGACCAGGGCCAATCTGCCCCGGGGGAAAATTCCTTCCTGACCCCAGTGCTGGCGATCGGCTGTTCCCTGAGCATGTGAGCCAGACCTGGCTCCTTGTCCCACAGGCTGCTCACGCCTCCCAGGACCTGCCCAAGCCCTCCCCTATCCTACCCTACCCTACCCTATCCTATCCTAGCCTAGCCTACCTTGAACTGGAGCCCTCTCCCGGCCTCGGGAGAGTGCCCAAACGCCTCCAGCGCTGTCCTCGGGTCTGCGGCGCTGTCCCCCGCTGTCTGGTGGCTCCCGAGGACTCCCGGTGTTCTGGGGCTGCCGAGCAGAAGATGGCAGCGAGTCTCCTCGCCTCTTCCCCAGGCCCCAGGGCAGAGGAGATGCCCCGGCATGAGGGCCGGGGGTGCGGGCTGGGAAGCCGGGCTCACCTGTGGCTCCAGAGCGGCTGCTGGTCCGGCCCATCCCCGGAGGTGGCTAGCGGCGGCTGCGGGGGCGGCGCCGCTTGCGGCCAGGCGCCTGTTTGGGGGCTCTGGGAGAGCCCCCGGCCGTCCTGCGGCGCTTCGGGCACCACGGCGCCGCAGGCAGTCCGGCCGTGCTGCTGGAGGGCCCCTGCAGCCCCGCCTGAGGCGGATCCACCTCCATCGCCTCCTCCTCCTCCTGCCGAGGCGGATCCACCTCCATGGGCTCCGCCTCTTCCCGGGGTGGGTCAACCTCCATTGGCTCCTCCTGCCTGTGGGCGGTGTTGCTGCTCCGGACAGGCAGCCGCCGTTGTTTGGGCGGCGGAGCCATCCCGGGGGGTCCCTGAGCCTCCTCTTCCTTCTTCTGGTCTCTCCGGCGCTGTTGTCTGCGGCCTCTTCACTCGGAGCCACGTCGCGGCTGGCACAGCTGGGCTCCAACTGCCATCACAGGGGCTCGTGGCGGCCCCAACGGACGCTGCGGTGGCCGGCATGGCGGCCCCAGGGCCACGAGGCCCCATTGCGGGGCCATTTTGCTCTGCAGTCCTGTCAGTGCTTGGATTTGGTTTGCCTCTGGCGGAACGGACTCCTTGGCCTTTTGTCTTAAGGAAAGAGCAACAGCTGCAGATCTTTGGACAATATGCTTTACCAGCACGACAAACCTGAGAGTTGGATTGCAGAATTCTACTCTGCTAAGGGATTCTGATATTTCTTTAGTGCCGTGGTGTTAGGAATGCAAAACGTGTTTGAAGAGACAGTGCTTTTTTGGCTCCAAGCCACTTCTATGGGTGTTGAAGCGTTTCCAGAAATCCTTCTTGCAACAACCCTCTTGTGAGTTCCAGACTTGTGAGTATTATTTCTGCTTGTTGTTGCTGTTTAATCTTTTGTTTGCTGAGGGAAAACTTGCTGTAAGATCTGTGAGCAAAACGTGTTTGCGTTTTTGGAATATTTGCCAGCTGAGTGGGGTCTCCCTTGGACTTCATCTCTAGGGGGTGATGGGTTCAGGGCAGCCGTGCCATAGAGTAGCAGTTGCACGACTGATACTTGTCATCGGGTTCCTAATCGGTAGCCTTTATTTTGCGTGGGTTGTGTGTTGAACTGCTCAGTAGTTAGTTTGGTTTGACATTTCCCGAAGGTCTAGGCAAAGATGAAAAAAAGGAGTGGACTTAAAGAGAAGTATGTATTATTTTGTCATGCCATGTTGCTGTTTGAAACCTGTGTTGATTATTGGTGATATTCAAGAAATTGCCGAGACTTAGAGGGCAAATCTTGATGTGCTGAGCACAAGAGTGCAATGGATCTGTTTGGTTGCCAGGTAGCTTTCTTGACGCATGTGGCCAGTTTATCGAGATTGCACTGCACGCCTGAGAGAGTGAGAAAGATCCCCTCCCTCCTTCAGTAATTACCGTGACGCTAATGGGATGAAATACTCTTATCCATCAGCCTGGATGTCAGTCCAGCTCTGTCCCATCTCTGCCCCCCTTCCTCGATACGTCACATCTGTGGGCAGAGCAGTCAGAATGTCCTTGGCTCTCAGACCAGAGCAATGAAAAACATTAGCTCTGTGCTGGGGTGTTATCTTGTGTTCTCAAACTAATTCCAAATAATGACTGTGCGATCCGTGAAAAAGAAAGGTTTCTAACTCCATGAAGAAAATGAGTTCACTTTCAGTGAAACCCGCACAATTTCAGGTATGGAGCCCTCAGGGCTCTGTCAGGGCTTTCTTTTCTCTTCTGCCTTCTCTTCCCTTCCCCCCTGCCGTTCCCCCTTCCCTCCCCCTTCCTTCACTCTTCCCTCACTCTTCCCTCAAAACCACTTTCCAGGACACAAAACGCAATGGGTACAAGTGTTTCTAATTTTATTTTATTTTATTTTATTTTATTTTATTTTATTTTATTTTATTTTATTTTATTTTATTTTATTTTATTTTATTTTATTATTTTTTTAATATACTTCATTTTATGTTTTTTCATGTGTTGTTATTTCATGTCATTTCTGTTTCTCACTCTTTTTCAGAGCCAACGCTCACAATCCTTAACACAAGCCCACGTGTAGCCAGGAGCAGGCTGATGCATTCTTCAGTTTAGCTTGAAACAACAGCCCTTGCAGGCTGGCAAAGGCAAGTCCCAGAGCTGCAGAGAGCAGCAGCAGGAATAGAGGCCAAGCTTTCCCTGGTTCCTGAAGAGGGAGAACCTTGAGAATGAGGCGCGGGACTGACGGTGCACAAAAGAAGAGGTATGTGGTACTGTGGGGTCTTTTGCAAAGCATCACATGTAGCGATGACAAGCAGATGTTTTGCCTTGCGCACCTTGTTTGGCTGCTGTGCTTCTTGGGCAGGGTGCACGAGAAGCGCTCTGGTCCCTGCCAGGCGCTGGTGTTGCCCGCAGGGAGAGGTGCCGAGTGGCAGCTGCGAATCCTTCCTGTTCCTGGCAGGACACCAGTGGCTGCTCCAAAGCACCGGGTCCCCATGCAACATCTCTGCATGCTGTTTCCTACATCTACTTTCTTTGTCTGGAACTTGTTTGGGTTTTGCCTGTTTCTTTCTACCTTCTTTGGTGTTCTGTTTTTGTTGTTGATGTTGTTTCTATTGTTGTTGTTGTTTTGGTTTTGTTGGTTTCTTTTAAGTTGGTTTCATTTGGTTGGTTTAGGTCAGTTTCTATGAGTTGGTTTTGGTAGGCTTTTTGAGACTGGTTGTTTGACAGCGTGTGACGTTGTTGGTAGGTTGTGTGTTCATAGGTCACTGCAGGCTGGTTGTTTTAGGTTAAGGTTTGTGAAGCTTGGTTTAGGTTGGCGGTCTTAGATTGCTTGTTTCAGGTTTGATGGTTTAGCTTGGTTTGGGTTGGTTAGTTCAGGTGGGTTGGTTTAGGTTGTGTGATGTGATTTTCTTACCGCTGATCTATGTTGTTTGGCTTCGGAGGTTTATTTTTCTTGGTTTTGTTGGGTTCTTTGGTTGGTGCTGTTTTCTGCCGATTCTTTAGCACTGGTTGTGTTAGTTTGGTTTAGGTTTCTGGTTTTAGTAGCTTGGTTCAGTTTGTTGCGGTCGTTTGAGGTTGGTTGGAGGCAGGTTCTTTGAGGGTGGTTGTGAGAGGCTGTTTGCTGGAGGCTGGTGGGTTCAGGTTGCTTGATGTAGGTGATTTTTGGTTGAAAGTGTCTTCCGTTGGTTGTTGTAGGTGGCGTATGTGAAGCTGTTTTCGTTGAGGCCGTTTTCAGTACTTTGGTTTAGGTTTGTTTAGATGATTTGAAGTTGGTTGGTTGGTTGGTTATTTTAGGTTGTTTCTTTTCAGTAGGCAGTTTAGGTGGGTTGGTGGGTGTCTGTGTTTTCAGGTAGGTTGGTTTAGGCAGGTTTGGTTTGCATAGTTTAGGTTGCTTGAAGGGTTTCTGTTGAGGTTGGTTCAGGTGGTTTGGTTTAGGTTGCTTTAGTTACTTTTTGGTAGGTTGTTTTAGGCAGTGTTATTTCCGTTGCATGTTTTGAAGATGGGTTCCTTCAGGTTGGGGTGGTTTAGATTGGTTGTTGAGGGTGCTTTAGGTGGTTTGGTTAGATTGACATTGTGTTTTGTTGGTTTTAGGTTGTGTCTGGGTGATTTGGATGTGACTGCAATCTCGCTGGGACCTGTGTCCCGCAACTAATCACCAGGCTCGATTGGGCTGTTTCTGCTGTCTCAGCAGATGTCCCCTTCCTCCTTCCCTGCTCCCCGTGTTTCCCTGCCTTGCTCCAAGAGGACGACCTTCCCCGCTAGAGGCGAACCACTGCTAGGTCAAGGGGATACGGTAGCTGCGCTGTGCTTGAGAACCTGCAAACAAGCTCAGGGTCCATTAGCAGGAGAACCTGGGGTAGTCAAGCTTCCAAGACTGCAGACACATCCAAGTGAGACACGGCATGGCTTTTAGCTTGGTGATTGTAGGCTGGTTTCAGTGGTTCTGTTTAGCTTTGGGTTGTTTGCTTTAGGTCATTTTGGTCAGGTTATGTCATTTGGTTTCATATTTTTGAGGTTGGTTTAGATGGGTTGTTTTAGGTAGTTTTAGCCTTGATCAGATTGTTTTGAAGTTGTGTGAGATTGTTTAATGGTTGTTTTAGGTTAAGATTGGTTGGTTTCGGTGTGTTTAGCTTGTTTGGTTACAGGTTGCTTAAGGTTGGCTGAGAAATGCCGGTTTCTGTAGTTTTAGATTGTTTTAGGTAGGATTTTTTAGATCATTTGGTTTGGGTAGGTTTGTTTTAGGGGGTTTAGGATGGTTTCTTTTGTTTGGTGTAGGTTGGTTTAGGTAATTTGTTGTAGATTGTTTAAGGTTCTGCTTAGGTTGTTGGTGGCTGATTGAAGTATTTTAAGGCAGATTGGTTTAGGTTCTTTAAGGTTGTTTTCGGTGAGTTGTTCTATGCTGGTTTGGGTAGGCTGTTCTCACTAAGTTTAGGGCCACCTCATGGAACAGCAGGCACCCAGCCCAAATGGCCCAAAGAAGCCGTGGCAAGGGGCCGTGCTCAGCGCTGCAGAGGAAGGCAAAAAAACCCCCGGAGACGCTTGCTGTCCCACCTGGCGGGGAGAAAAAAAAGCCTTCCTCCCCCCAGCTGCAGGGCACGAGAGGCCATCTTCCTGGTGCTTGAGCAGCAGGCAGGAACCGAGCCAAAAGGGCCCAGAGGAGCTCTGCAAAGTGGTCATGCTCAATGCTGCAGAGGAAGGCAAAAAACCCCCGGGGACCAGGGCCAATCTGCCCCGGGGGAAAAAATTCCTTCCTGACCCCAGTGCTGGCGATCGGCTGTTCCCTGAGCATGTGAGCCAGACCTGGCTCCTTGTCCCACAGGCTGCTCACGCCTCCCAGGACCTGCCCAAGCCCTATCCTGTCCTCCCTTGAGCTGGAGCCATCTCCTGGACTTCCGAGAGTGCCCAAATGCCTCTGAGCTGACGGACCTTGGGGGCAAGACTCCTTCCTGTGCCTGGTGGGACACCAGTGGGTGTTCCAAGCACAGAAGAAATTCCCTTGGTCTCTCCACTGCTATCCAGCTCAAAAGGATTTCCATCCATGAGCTGAGCTTGGAAGGTGGCCCTGCCAGCAGATCACCTTGCAGTCGAGAACCTCCAGCAGCCTCATGCAAGCTCTTCCTCCCTCAGCCCCTGCCCTGTGATTCCACCAGCTCCTCAAGTGCTTCCTGTGGGATGTGTTGGGGCTGCCCCCGGGCCGGCTCTGGCAGTGGACACGGGACCCGGCTGCTCCTTTTGATCCTGCTCCGGGCATTGTGAGTGCTGCGTTGCCGGGTGCTGGCATTGTGACACGGGGGTGACAGAGCCAGGCGTGTGCAGCCCCGCCCACCCCAACTCCGCCCAGCACCCTTGGGAGGAAGCCTTTGGGGTGCTGGCCCCAAATCAGTCCCTGTCGTCTACAAGACAGGGGAGTAATCAGCCTAACCGTGTCCCTTTTTTGCCAAAACACAGTGTGGATTTGTTGCCAGTCCAGCCTTACTTCCAGTACTTCTTCCTACAGCCCTGTTACGAAGTCCCAAGCTCCATTCAATAGAGTCTGGTTAGGCACTGGCAAAAACAGTGTTAGTCCTATACCATGTCTGAATAAAAATTTGTCCCACACCATTTTCCCCTTGTAAAAGAAAGGAAAACTAATATCCAAAATATCCCCAAACGTATTAAAATGACCAGCCATACATCAGTAAAAAGAAATCAATAATTCCATAAAGAACACTGATAGTCAACAAAAAACAAAGGGACAATCCACCGGGTGCTGATCCAGTGCTCTTTCCCGTGCTGTACTCTTTGCATTTCTTTCATTAGTGGCTTCGTGGTTGTTCCTGTCGCCTGCGCGCGCTGACTGGCACAGTCACTGTCACTGCCCCCGCTGGCACTTCATCCCCCCCTGCTGCAGGATGACACACCAGCCCTGCAGCTCCGCAGCGAGTCAAGCCCAGCGTTGCATGTCCCTGCCCTGCTCACGGCGAAGGGCTCCTGTGCCCAGCCCAGCAGGGCAGCGGCATCAGGTGGTTGCAAAGGTTGCATTTCACTCCAGGAGCCGAGAGCCGAGTTGTTGGGAGTGCCCTGGGAACTCGGCTCGTTTGAGAGTCCAGCCTGCAGCCCCGGGACAGCAGCAGCTGTCCCTCCTCTGAGAGGTGGGGGCGTTTCTGGAGGGAGCGTCACCCTCCGAGGCAGAGGACAGAGCTTAGGAAGGCTCGGTGCTTCTGGACTCTGACCCGCCACAGAATGTGCAATGGCTGTAGAAGTGGAAATACCGATTTTCTAAAGAGTGCTGTAGTGTTAAGAATGCAAACCGTGTTTGAGGAGACAGTGCTTTTTTGGCTCCAAGCCACTTCTATGGGTGTTGAAGCGTTTCCAGAAATCCTTCTTGCAACAACCTTCTTGTGAGTTAATGAGAAAATAGGGTGGGAGAAAAATCAGCACATAAACCAGCTGTGACACACAGCACTGAAAAGTCTCCACCGGACACTCCACGCACAAGAAAAAGCCCCATGTAAGGGTGGGCTGGCACAGCGGGGCCACCGGGCTGTCGGCAGCGGTTGTAGCGGCGGCAGCTCCAGGAAGCTGCCCGGCCGGAGAAGAAGGGACAGGGGGCGGGAAGAGTTTTCCCTCCAAGTCTCTCTCGGGAGCAGCCAAACCGCGGGACTCCCGCTCGTTCCCGCCTTTGCCGGAACACGGGGCGGGGCCGAGGAGCGACGGCTCTGCCATCCGCTCGTCGGGGCTGCTGGGCCGGTCTTTGCGGGAGGCGGTAGCGATTGGTCGGGTCTGTGTCCAGCATGGCGGCCAAGGCGAGCAGCAGCCCCTCTCAGCTGCTGCTGCTGCTGCTGCTGCTGCCGCTCGGTAACCGGCGCCGCGACGCTTCCGCGCTGTCCCGGTGCCCGGGCGGGGCTGCGCTGGGGTCCGTCTTGTGCCCGGCGGGCGGGCGGGGAGGGCGAGGCCGCTCGTGGGCACGCGTGGGTGGCGCGGCCGGCGCCGCCGCTTGGCGGGCAGCTGGAGCGGGGGCAGCGGGTGTGCCCGCCGGGTCCGGCGGTGTCGGCCGGTACGGGAAAATCCCGTAGAAGATGTTTCAGACTTGTGAGTATTATTTCTGCTTGTTGTTGATGTTTAATCTTTTGTTTGCTGGGGCAAAACTTGCTGTAAGATCTGTGAGCAAAACGTGGTTTTGGAATATTTGCCAGCTGAGTGGGGTCTCCCTTGGACTTCATCTCTAGGGGGTGATGGGTTCAGGGCAGCCGTGCCCTTCTCCCCCCCTCCCGCCTCTCCCCTTCTCCCCCCCTCCCGCCTCTCCCCTTCTCCCCCCCTCCCGCCTCTCCCCTTCTCCCCCCCTCCCGCCTCTCCCCTTCTCCCCCCCTCCCGCCTCTCCCCTTCTCCCCCCCTCCCGCCTCTCCCCTTCTCCCCCCCTCCCGCCTCTCCCCTTCTCCCCCCCTCCCGCCTCTCCCCTTCTCCCCCCCTCCCGCCTCTCCCCTTCTCCCCCCCTCCCGCCTCTCCCCTTCTCCCCCCCTCCCGCCTCTCCCCTTCTCCCCCCCTCCCGCCTCTCCCCTTCTCCCCCCCTCCCGCCTCTCCCCTTCTCCCCCCTTCTCCCGTCTCCAAAACACTTTCAAGGACACAAAACACAAGGGATACAAGTGTTTATTTTAATTTTATTTTCTCTTCTTGAAGGCTGGTTAGTTGGTTGCACTTCTTTAGCCTTCCTTAGCTTAGTTCTACGCTGTTCTAGCTAAGTGTAGGGCCGCCTCGTGGAGCAGCAGGCACCCAGCCCAAATGGCCCAAAGAAGCCGTGGCAAGGGGCCGTGCTCAGCGCTGCAGAGGAAGGCAAAAAACCCCCGGAGACGCTTGCTGTCCCACCTGGGGGAAAAAAAGCCTTCCTCCCCCCAGCTGCAGGGCACGAGAGCCCATCTTCCTGGTGCTTGAGCAGCAGGCAGGAACCGAGCCAAAAGGGCCCAGAGGAGCTCTGCAAAGTGGTCATGCTCCATGCTGCAGAGGAAGGCAAAAAACCCCCGGGGACCAGGGCCAATCTGCCCCGGGGGAAAATTCCTTCCTGACCCCAGTGCTGGCGATCGGCTGTTCCCTGAGCATGTGAGCCAGACCTGGCTCCTTGTCCCACAGGCTGCTCACGCCTCCCAGGACCTGCCCAAGCCCTCCCCTATCCTACCCTACCCTACCCTATCCTATCCTAGCCTAGCCTACCTTGAACTGGAGCCCTCTCCCGGCCTCGGGAGAGTGCCCAAACGCCTCCAGCGCTGTCCTCGGGTCTGCGGCGCTGTCCCCCGCTGTCTGGTGGCTCCCGAGGACTCCCGGTGTTCTGGGGCTGCCGAGCAGAAGATGGCAGCGAGTCTCCTCGCCTCTTCCCCAGGCCCCAGGGCAGAGGAGATGCCCCGGCATGAGGGCCGGGGGTGCGGGCTGGGAAGCCGGGCTCACCTGTGGCTCCAGAGCGGCTGCTGGTCCGGCCCATCCCCGGAGGTGGCTAGCGGCGGCTGCGGGGGCGGCGCCGCTTGCGGCCAGGCGCCTGTTTGGGGGCTCTGGGAGAGCCCCCGGCCGTCCTGCGGCGCTTCGGGCACCACGGCGCCGCAGGCAGTCCGGCCGTGCTGCTGGAGGGCCCCTGCAGCCCCGCCTGAGGCGGATCCACCTCCATCGCCTCCTCCTCCTCCTGCCGAGGCGGATCCACCTCCATGGGCTCCGCCTCTTCCCGGGGTGGGTCAACCTCCATTGGCTCCTCCTGCCTGTGGGCGGTGTTGCTGCTCCGGACAGGCAGCCGCCGTTGTTTGGGCGGCGGAGCCATCCCGGGGGGTCCCTGAGCCTCCTCTTCCTTCTTCTGGTCTCTCCGGCGCTGTTGTCTGCGGCCTCTTCACTCGGAGCCACGTCGCGGCTGGCACAGCTGGGCTCCAACTGCCATCACAGGGGCTCGTGGCGGCCCCAACGGCCGCTGCGGTGGCCGGCATGGCGGCCCCAGGGCCACGAGGCCCCATTGCGGGGCCATTTTGCTCTGCAGTCCTGTCAGTGCTTGGATTTGGTTTGCCTCTGGCGGAACGGACTCCTTGGCCTTTTGTCTTAAGGAAAGAGCAACAGCTGCAGATCTTTGGACAATATGCTTTACCAGCACGACAAACCTGAGAGTTGGATTGCAGAATTCTACTCTGCTAAGGGATTCTGATATTTCTTTAGTGCCGTGGTGTTAGGAATGCAAAACGTGTTTGAAGAGACAGTGCTTTTTTGGCTCCAAGCCACTTCTATGGGTGTTGAAGCGTTTCCAGAAATCCTTCTTGCAACAACCCTCTTGTGAGTTCCAGACTTGTGAGTATTATTTCTGCTTGTTGTTGCTGTTTAATCTTTTGTTTGCTGAGGGAAAACTTGCTGTAAGATCTGTGAGCAAAACGTGTTTGCGTTTTTGGAATATTTGCCAGCTGAGTGGGGTCTCCCTTGGACTTCATCTCTAGGGGGTGATGGGTTCAGGGCAGCCGTGCCATAGAGTAGCAGTTGCACGACTGATACTTGTCATCGGGTTCCTAATCGGTAGCCTTTATTTTGCGTGGGTTGTGTGTTGAACTGCTCAGTAGTTAGTTTGGTTTGACATTTCCCGAAGGTCTAGGCAAAGATGAAAAAAAGGAGTGGACTTAAAGAGAAGTATGTATTATTTTGTCATGCCATGTTGCTGTTTGAAACCTGTGTTGATTATTGGTGATATTCAAGAAATTGCCGAGACTTAGAGGGCAAATCTTGATGTGCTGAGCACAAGAGTGCAATGGATCTGTTTGGTTGCCAGGTAGCTTTCTTGACGCATGTGGCCAGTTTATCGAGATTGCACTGCACGCCTGAGAGAGTGAGAAAGATCCCCTCCCTCCTTCAGTAATTACCGTGACGCTAATGGGATGAAATACTCTTATCCATCAGCCTGGATGTCAGTCCAGCTCTGTCCCATCTCTGCCCCCCTTCCTCGATACGTCACATCTGTGGGCAGAGCAGTCAGAATGTCCTTGGCTCTCAGACCAGAGCAATGAAAAACATTAGCTCTGTGCTGGGGTGTTATCTTGTGTTCTCAAACTAATTCCAAATAATGACTGTGCGATCCGTGAAAAAGAAAGGTTTCTAACTCCATGAAGAAAATGAGTTCACTTTCAGTGAAACCCGCACAATTTCAGGTATGGAGCCCTCAGGGCTCTGTCAGGGCTTTCTTTTCTCTTCTGCCTTCTCTTCCCTTCCCCCCTGCCGTTCCCCCTTCCCTCCCCCTTCCTTCACTCTTCCCTCACTCTTCCCTCAAAACCACTTTCCAGGACACAAAACGCAATGGGTACAAGTGTTTCTAATTTTATTTTATTTTATTTTATTTTATTTTATTTTATTTTATTTTATTTTATTTTATTTTATTTTATTTTATTATTTTTTTAATATACTTCATTTTATGTTTTTTCATGTGTTGTTATTTCATGTCATTTCTGTTTCTCACTCTTTTTCAGAGCCAACGCTCACAATCCTTAACACAAGCCCACGTGTAGCCAGGAGCAGGCTGATGCATTCTTCAGTTTAGCTTGAAACAACAGCCCTTGCAGGCTGGCAAAGGCAAGTCCCAGAGCTGCAGAGAGCAGCAGCAGGAATAGAGGCCAAGCTTTCCCTGGTTCCTGAAGAGGGAGAACCTTGAGAATGAGGCGCGGGACTGACGGTGCACAAAAGAAGAGGTATGTGGTACTGTGGGGTCTTTTGCAAAGCATCACATGTAGCGATGACAAGCAGATGTTTTGCCTTGCGCACCTTGTTTGGCTGCTGTGCTTCTTGGGCAGGGTGCACGAGAAGCGCTCTGGTCCCTGCCAGGCGCTGGTGTTGCCCGCAGGGAGAGGTGCCGAGTGGCAGCTGCGAATCCTTCCTGTTCCTGGCAGGACACCAGTGGCTGCTCCAAAGCACCGGGTCCCCATGCAACATCTCTGCATGCTGTTTCCTACATCTACTTTCTTTGTCTGGAACTTGTTTGGGTTTTGCCTGTTTCTTTCTACCTTCTTTGGTGTTCTGTTTTTGTTGTTGATGTTGTTTCTATTGTTGTTGTTGTTTTGGTTTTGTTGGTTTCTTTTAAGTTGGTTTCATTTGGTTGGTTTAGGTCAGTTTCTATGAGTTGGTTTTGGTAGGCTTTTTGAGACTGGTTGTTTGACAGCGTGTGACGTTGTTGGTAGGTTGTGTGTTCATAGGTCACTGCAGGCTGGTTGTTTTAGGTTAAGGTTTGTGAAGCTTGGTTTAGGTTGGCGGTCTTAGATTGCTTGTTTCAGGTTTGATGGTTTAGCTTGGTTTGGGTTGGTTAGTTCAGGTGGGTTGGTTTAGGTTGTGTGATGTGATTTTCTTACCGCTGATCTATGTTGTTTGGCTTCGGAGGTTTATTTTTCTTGGTTTTGTTGGGTTCTTTGGTTGGTGCTGTTTTCTGCCGATTCTTTAGCACTGGTTGTGTTAGTTTGGTTTAGGTTTCTGGTTTTAGTAGCTTGGTTCAGTTTGTTGCGGTCGTTTGAGGTTGGTTGGAGGCAGGTTCTTTGAGGGTGGTTGTGAGAGGCTGTTTGCTGGAGGCTGGTGGGTTCAGGTTGCTTGATGTAGGTGATTTTTGGTTGAAAGTGTCTTCCGTTGGTTGTTGTAGGTGGCGTATGTGAAGCTGTTTTCGTTGAGGCCGTTTTCAGTACTTTGGTTTAGGTTTGTTTAGATGATTTGAAGTTGGTTGGTTGGTTGGTTATTTTAGGTTGTTTCTTTTCAGTAGGCAGTTTAGGTGGGTTGGTGGGTGTCTGTGTTTTCAGGTAGGTTGGTTTAGGCAGGTTTGGTTTGCATAGTTTAGGTTGCTTGAAGGGTTTCTGTTGAGGTTGGTTCAGGTGGTTTGGTTTAGGTTGCTTTAGTTACTTTTTGGTAGGTTGTTTTAGGCAGTGTTATTTCCGTTGCATGTTTTGAAGATGGGTTCCTTCAGGTTGGGGTGGTTTAGATTGGTTGTTGAGGGTGCTTTAGGTGGTTTGGTTAGATTGACATTGTGTTTTGTTGGTTTTAGGTTGTGTCTGGGTGATTTGGATGTGACTGCAATCTCGCTGGGACCTGTGTCCCGCAACTAATCACCAGGCTCGATTGGGCTGTTTCTGCTGTCTCAGCAGATGTCCCCTTCCTCCTTCCCTGCTCCCCGTGTTTCCCTGCCTTGCTCCAAGAGGACGACCTTCCCCGCTAGAGGCGAACCACTGCTAGGTCAAGGGGATACGGTAGCTGCGCTGTGCTTGAGAACCTGCAAACAAGCTCAGGGTCCATTAGCAGGAGAACCTGGGGTAGTCAAGCTTCCAAGACTGCAGACACATCCAAGTGAGACACGGCATGGCTTTTAGCTTGGTGATTGTAGGCTGGTTTCAGTGGTTCTGTTTAGCTTTGGGTTGTTTGCTTTAGGTCATTTTGGTCAGGTTATGTCATTTGGTTTCATATTTTTGAGGTTGGTTTAGATGGGTTGTTTTAGGTAGTTTTAGCCTTGATCAGATTGTTTTGAAGTTGTGTGAGATTGTTTAATGGTTGTTTTAGGTTAAGATTGGTTGGTTTCGGTGTGTTTAGCTTGTTTGGTTACAGGTTGCTTAAGGTTGGCTGAGAAATGCCGGTTTCTGTAGTTTTAGATTGTTTTAGGTAGGATTTTTTAGATCATTTGGTTTGGGTAGGTTTGTTTTAGGGGGTTTAGGATGGTTTCTTTTGTTTGGTGTAGGTTGGTTTAGGTAATTTGTTGTAGATTGTTTAAGGTTCTGCTTAGGTTGTTGGTGGCTGATTGAAGTATTTTAAGGCAGATTGGTTTAGGTTCTTTAAGGTTGTTTTCGGTGAGTTGTTCTATGCTGGTTTGGGTAGGCTGTTCTCACTAAGTTTAGGGCCACCTCATGGAACAGCAGGCACCCAGCCCAAATGGCCCAAAGAAGCCGTGGCAAGGGGCCGTGCTCAGCGCTGCAGAGGAAGGCAAAAAAACCCCCGGAGACGCTTGCTGTCCCACCTGGCGGGGAGAAAAAAAAGCCTTCCTCCCCCCAGCTGCAGGGCACGAGAGGCCATCTTCCTGGTGCTTGAGCAGCAGGCAGGAACCGAGCCAAAAGGGCCCAGAGGAGCTCTGCAAAGTGGTCATGCTCAATGCTGCAGAGGAAGGCAAAAAACCCCCGGGGACCAGGGCCAATCTGCCCCGGGGGAAAAAATTCCTTCCTGACCCCAGTGCTGGCGATCGGCTGTTCCCTGAGCATGTGAGCCAGACCTGGCTCCTTGTCCCACAGGCTGCTCACGCCTCCCAGGACCTGCCCAAGCCCTATCCTGTCCTCCCTTGAGCTGGAGCCATCTCCTGGACTTCCGAGAGTGCCCAAATGCCTCTGAGCTGACGGACCTTGGGGGCAAGACTCCTTCCTGTGCCTGGTGGGACACCAGTGGGTGTTCCAAGCACAGAAGAAATTCCCTTGGTCTCTCCACTGCTATCCAGCTCAAAAGGATTTCCATCCATGAGCTGAGCTTGGAAGGTGGCCCTGCCAGCAGATCACCTTGCAGTCGAGAACCTCCAGCAGCCTCATGCAAGCTCTTCCTCCCTCAGCCCCTGCCCTGTGATTCCACCAGCTCCTCAAGTGCTTCCTGTGGGATGTGTTGGGGCTGCCCCCGGGCCGGCTCTGGCAGTGGACACGGGACCCGGCTGCTCCTTTTGATCCTGCTCCGGGCATTGTGAGTGCTGCGTTGCCGGGTGCTGGCATTGTGACACGGGGGTGACAGAGCCAGGCGTGTGCAGCCCCGCCCACCCCAACTCCGCCCAGCACCCTTGGGAGGAAGCCTTTGGGGTGCTGGCCCCAAATCAGTCCCTGTCGTCTACAAGACAGGGGAGTAATCAGCCTAACCGTGTCCCTTTTTTGCCAAAACACAGTGTGGATTTGTTGCCAGTCCAGCCTTACTTCCAGTACTTCTTCCTACAGCCCTGTTACGAAGTCCCAAGCTCCATTCAATAGAGTCTGGTTAGGCACTGGCAAAAACAGTGTTAGTCCTATACCATGTCTGAATAAAAATTTGTCCCACACCATTTTCCCCTTGTAAAAGAAAGGAAAACTAATATCCAAAATATCCCCAAACGTATTAAAATGACCAGCCATACATCAGTAAAAAGAAATCAATAATTCCATAAAGAACACTGATAGTCAACAAAAAACAAAGGGACAATCCACCGGGTGCTGATCCAGTGCTCTTTCCCGTGCTGTACTCTTTGCATTTCTTTCATTAGTGGCTTCGTGGTTGTTCCTGTCGCCTGCGCGCGCTGACTGGCACAGTCACTGTCACTGCCCCCGCTGGCACTTCATCCCCCCCTGCTGCAGGATGACACACCAGCCCTGCAGCTCCGCAGCGAGTCAAGCCCAGCGTTGCATGTCCCTGCCCTGCTCACGGCGAAGGGCTCCTGTGCCCAGCCCAGCAGGGCAGCGGCATCAGGTGGTTGCAAAGGTTGCATTTCACTCCAGGAGCCGAGAGCCGAGTTGTTGGGAGTGCCCTGGGAACTCGGCTCGTTTGAGAGTCCAGCCTGCAGCCCCGGGACAGCAGCAGCTGTCCCTCCTCTGAGAGGTGGGGGCGTTTCTGGAGGGAGCGTCACCCTCCGAGGCAGAGGACAGAGCTTCGGAAGGCTCGGTGCTTCTGGACTCTGACCCGCCACAGAATGTGCAATGGCTGTAGAAGTGGAAATACCGATTTTCTAAAGAGTGCTGTAGTGTTAAGAATGCAAACCGTGTTTGAGGAGACAGTGCTTTTTTGGCTCCAAGCCACTTCTATGGGTGTTGAAGCGTTTCCAGAAATCCTTCTTGCAACAACCTTCTTGTGAGTTAATGAGAAAATAGGGTGGGAGAAAAATCAGCACATAAACCAGCTGTGACACACAGCACTGAAAAGTCTCCACCGGACACTCCACGCACAAGAAAAAGCCCCATGTAAGGGTGGGCTGGCACAGCGGGGCCACCGGGCTGTCGGCAGCGGTTGTAGCGGCGGCAGCTCCAGGAAGCTGCCCGGCCGGAGAAGAAGGGACAGGGGGCGGGAAGAGTTTTCCCTCCAAGTCTCTCTCGGGAGCAGCCAAACCGCGGGACTCCCGCTCGTTCCCGCCTTTGCCGGAACACGGGGCGGGGCCGAGGAGCGACGGCTCTGCCATCCGCTCGTCGGGGCTGCTGGGCCGGTCTTTGCGGGAGGCGGTAGCGATTGGTCGGGTCTGTGTCCAGCATGGCGGCCAAGGCGAGCAGCAGCCCCTCTCAGCTGCTGCTGCTGCTGCTGCTGCTGCCGCTCGGTAACCGGCGCCGCGACGCTTCCGCGCTGTCCCGGTGCCCGGGCGGGGCTGCGCTGGGGTCCGTCTTGTGCCCGGCGGGCGGGCGGGGAGGGCGAGGCCGCTCGTGGGCACGCGTGGGTGGCGCGGCCGGCGCCGCCGCTTGGCGGGCAGCTGGAGCGGGGGCAGCGGGTGTGCCCGCCGGGTCCGGCGGTGTCGGCCGGTACGGGAAAATCCCGTAGAAGATGTTTCAGACTTGTGAGTATTATTTCTGCTTGTTGTTGATGTTTAATCTTTTGTTTGCTGGGGCAAAACTTGCTGTAAGATCTGTGAGCAAAACGTGGTTTTGGAATATTTGCCAGCTGAGTGGGGTCTCCCTTGGACTTCATCTCTAGGGGGTGATGGGTTCAGGGCAGCCGTGCCCTTCTCCCCCCCTGCCGCCTCTCCCCTTCTCCCCCCCTCCCGCCTCTCCCCTTCTCCCCCCCTCCCGCCTCTCCCCTTCTCCCCCCCTCCCGCCTCTCCCCTTCTCCCCCCCTCCCGCCTCTCCCCTTCTCCCCCCCTCCCGCCTCTCCCCTTCTCCCCCCCTCCCGCCTCTCCCCTTCTCCCCCCCTCCCGCCTCTCCCCTTCTCCCCCCCTCCCGCCTCTCCCCTTCTCCCCCCCTCCCGCCTCTCCCCTTCTCCCCCCCTCCCGCCTCTCCCCTTCTCCCCCCCTCCCGCCTCTCCCCTTCTCCCCCCCTCCCGCCTCTCCCCTTCTCCCCCCTTCTCCCGTCTCCAAAACACTTTCAAGGACACAAAACACAAGGGATACAAGTGTTTATTTTAATTTTATTTTCTCTTCTTGAAGGCTGGTTAGTTGGTTGCACTTCTTTAGCCTTCCTTAGCTTAGTTCTACGCTGTTCTAGCTAAGTGTAGGGCCGCCTCGTGGAGCAGCAGGCACCCAGCCCAAATGGCCCAAAGAAGCCGTGGCAAGGGGCCGTGCTCAGCGCTGCAGAGGAAGGCAAAAAACCCCCGGAGACGCTTGCTGTCCCACCTGGGGGAAAAAAAGCCTTCCTCCCCCCAGCTGCAGGGCACGAGAGCCCATCTTCCTGGTGCTTGAGCAGCAGGCAGGAACCGAGCCAAAAGGGCCCAGAGGAGCTCTGCAAAGTGGTCATGCTCCATGCTGCAGAGGAAGGCAAAAAACCCCCGGGGACCAGGGCCAATCTGCCCCGGGGGAAAATTCCTTCCTGACCCCAGTGCTGGCGATCGGCTGTTCCCTGAGCATGTGAGCCAGACCTGGCTCCTTGTCCCACAGGCTGCTCACGCCTCCCAGGACCTGCCCAAGCCCTCCCCTATCCTACCCTACCCTACCCTATCCTATCCTAGCCTAGCCTACCTTGAACTGGAGCCCTCTCCCGGCCTCGGGAGAGTGCCCAAACGCCTCCAGCGCTGTCCTCGGGTCTGCGGCGCTGTCCCCCGCTGTCTGGTGGCTCCCGAGGACTCCCGGTGTTCTGGGGCTGCCGAGCAGAAGATGGCAGCGAGTCTCCTCGCCTCTTCCCCAGGCCCCAGGGCAGAGGAGATGCCCCGGCATGAGGGCCGGGGGTGCGGGCTGGGAAGCCGGGCTCACCTGTGGCTCCAGAGCGGCTGCTGGTCCGGCCCATCCCCGGAGGTGGCTAGCGGCGGCTGCGGGGGCGGCGCCGCTTGCGGCCAGGCGCCTGTTTGGGGGCTCTGGGAGAGCCCCCGGCCGTCCTGCGGCGCTTCGGGCACCACGGCGCCGCAGGCAGTCCGGCCGTGCTGCTGGAGGGCCCCTGCAGCCCCGCCTGAGGCGGATCCACCTCCATCGCCTCCTCCTCCTCCTGCCGAGGCGGATCCACCTCCATGGGCTCCGCCTCTTCCCGGGGTGGGTCAACCTCCATTGGCTCCTCCTGCCTGTGGGCGGTGTTGCTGCTCCGGACAGGCAGCCGCCGTTGTTTGGGCGGCGGAGCCATCCCGGGGGGTCCCTGAGCCTCCTCTTCCTTCTTCTGGTCTCTCCGGCGCTGTTGTCTGCGGCCTCTTCACTCGGAGCCACGTCGCGGCTGGCACAGCTGGGCTCCAACTGCCATCACAGGGGCTCGTGGCGGCCCCAACGGACGCTGCGGTGGCCGGCATGGCGGCCCCAGGGCCACGAGGCCCCATTGCGGGGCCATTTTGCTCTGCAGTCCTGTCAGTGCTTGGATTTGGTTTGCCTCTGGCGGAACGGACTCCTTGGCCTTTTGTCTTAAGGAAAGAGCAACAGCTGCAGATCTTTGGACAATATGTTTTACCAGCACGACAAACCTGAGAGTTGGATTGCAGAATTCTACTCTGCTAAGGGATTCTGATATTTCTTTAGTGCCGTGGTGTTAGGAATGCAAAACGTGTTTGAAGAGACAGTGCTTTTTTGGCTCCAAGCCACTTCTATGGGTGTTGAAGCGTTTCCAGAAATCCTTCTTGCAACAACCCTCTTGTGAGTTCCAGACTTGTGAGTATTATTTCTGCTTGTTGTTGCTGTTTAATCTTTTGTTTGCTGAGGGAAAACTTGCTGTAAGATCTGTGAGCAAAACGTGTTTGCGTTTTTGGAATATTTGCCAGCTGAGTGGGGTCTCCCTTGGACTTCATCTCTAGGGGGTGATGGGTTCAGGGCAGCCGTGCCATAGAGTAGCAGTTGCACGACTGATACTTGTCATCGGGTTCCTAATCGGTAGCCTTTATTTTGCGTGGGTTGTGTGTTGAACTGCTCAGTAGTTAGTTTGGTTTGACATTTCCCGAAGGTCTAGGCAAAGATGAAAAAAAGGAGTGGACTTAAAGAGAAGTATGTATTATTTTGTCATGCCATGTTGCTGTTTGAAACCTGTGTTGATTATTGGTGATATTCAAGAAATTGCCGAGACTTAGAGGGCAAATCTTGATGTGCTGAGCACAAGAGTGCAATGGATCTGTTTGGTTGCCAGGTAGCTTTCTTGACGCATGTGGCCAGTTTATCGAGATTGCACTGCACGCCTGAGAGAGTGAGAAAGATCCCCTCCCTCCTTCAGTAATTACCGTGACGCTAATGGGATGAAATACTCTTATCCATCAGCCTGGATGTCAGTCCAGCTCTGTCCCATCTCTGCCCCCCTTCCTCGATACGTCACATCTGTGGGCAGAGCAGTCAGAATGTCCTTGGCTCTCAGACCAGAGCAATGAAAAACATTAGCTCTGTGCTGGGGTGTTATCTTGTGTTCTCAAACTAATTCCAAATAATGACTGTGCGATCCGTGAAAAAGAAAGGTTTCTAACTCCATGAAGAAAATGAGTTCACTTTCAGTGAAACCCGCACAATTTCAGGTATGGAGCCCTCAGGGCTCTGTCAGGGCTTTCTTTTCTCTTCTGCCTTCTCTTCCCTTCCCCCCTGCCGTTCCCCCTTCCCTCCCCCTTCCTTCACTCTTCCCTCACTCTTCCCTAAAAACCACTTTCCAGGACACAAAACGCAATGGGTACAAGTGTTTCTATTTTATTTTATTTTATTTTATTTTATTTTATTTTATTTTATTTTATTTTATTTTATTATTTTTTTAATATACTTCATTTTATGTTTTTTCATGTGTTGTTATTTCATGTCATTTCTGTTTCTCACTCTTTTTCAGAGCCAACGCTCACAATCCTTAACACAAGCCCACGTGTAGCCAGGAGCAGGCTGATGCATTCTTCAGTTTAGCTTGAAACAACAGCCCTTGCAGGCTGGCAAAGGCAAGTCCCAGAGCTGCAGAGAGCAGCATCAGGAATAGAGGCCAAGCTTTCCCTGGTTCCTGAAGAGGGAGAACCTTGAGAATGAGGCGCGGGACTGACGGTGCACAAAAGAAGAGGTATGTGGTACTGTGGGGTCTTTTGCAAAGCATCACATGTAGCGATGACAAGCAGATGTTTTGCCTTGCGCACCTTGTTTGGCTGCTGTGCTTCTTGGGCAGGGTGCACGAGAAGCGCTCTGGTCCCTGCCAGGCGCTGGTGTTGCCCGCAGGGAGAGGTGCCGAGTGGCAGCTGCGAATCCTTCCTGTTCCTGGCAGGACACCAGTGGCTGCTCCAAAGCACCGGGTCCCCATGCAACATCTCTGCATGCTGTTTCCTACATCTACCTTCTTTGTCTGTGACTTGTTTGGGTTTTGCCTGTTTCTTTCTACCTTCTTTGGTGTTCTGTTTTTGTTGTTGATGTTGTTTCTATTGTTGTTGTTGTTTTGGTTTTGTTGGTTTCTTTTAAGTTGGTTTCATTTGGTTGGTTTAGGTCAGTTTCTATGAGTTGGTTTTGGTAGGCTTTTTGAGACTGGTTGTTTGACAGCGTGTGACGTTGTTGGTAGGTTGTGTGTTCATAGGTCACTGCAGGCTGGTTGTTTTAGGTTAAGGTTTGTGAAGCTTGGTTTAGGTTGGCGGTCTTAGATTGCTTGTTTCAGGTTTGATGGTTTAGCTTGGTTTGGGTTGGTTAGTTCAGGTGGGTTGGTTTAGGTTGTGTGATGTGATTTTCTTACCGCTGATCTATGTTGTTTGGCTTCGGAGGTTTATTTTTCTTGGTTTTGTTGGGTTCTTTGGTTGGTGCTGTTTTCTGCCGATTCTTTAGCACTGGTTGTGTTAGTTTGGTTTAGGTTTCTGGTTTTAGTAGCTTGGTTCAGTTTGTTGCGGTCGTTTGAGGTTGGTTGGAGGCAGGTTCTTTGAGGGTGGTTGTGAGAGGCTGTTTGCTGGAGGCTGGTGGGTTCAGGTTGCTTGATGTAGGTGATTTTTGGTTGAAAGTGTCTTCCGTTGGTTGTTGTAGGTGGCGTATGTGAAGCTGTTTTCGTTGAGGCCGTTTTCAGTACTTTGGTTTAGGTTTGTTTAGATGATTTGAAGTTGGTTGGTTGGTTGGTTGGTTATTTTAGGTTGTTTCTTTTCAGTAGGCAGTTTAGGTGGGTTGGTGGGTGTCTGTGTTTTCAGGTAGGTTGGTTTAGGCAGGTTTGGTTTGCATAGTTTAGGTTGCTTGAAGGGTTTCTGTTGAGGTTGGTTCAGGTGGTTTGGTTTAGGTTGCTTTAGTTACTTTTTGGTAGGTTGTTTTAGGCAGTGTTATTTCCGTTGCATGTTTTGAAGATGGGTTCCTTCAGGTTGGGGTGGTTTAGATTGGTTGTTGAGGGTGCTTTAGGTGGTTTGGTTAGATTGACATTGTGTTTTGTTGGTTTTAGGTTGTGTCTGGGTGATTTGGATGTGACTGCAATCTCGCTGGGACCTGTGTCCCGCAACTAATCACCAGGCTCGATTGGGCTGTTTCTGCTGTCTCAGCAGATGTCCCCTTCCTCCTTCCCTGCTCCCCGTGTTTCCCTGCCTTGCTCCAAGAGGACGACCTTCCCCGCTAGAGGCGAACCACTGCTAGGTCAAGGGGATACGGTAGCTGCGCTGTGCTTGAGAACCTGCAAACAAGCTCAGGGTCCATTAGCAGGAGAACCTGGGGTAGTCAAGCTTCCAAGACTGCAGACACATCCAAGTGAGACACGGCATGGCTTTTAGCTTGGTGATTGTAGGCTGGTTTCAGTGGTTCTGTTTAGCTTTGGGTTGTTTGCTTTAGGTCATTTTGGTCAGGTTATGTCATTTGGTTTCATATTTTTGAGGTTGGTTTAGATGGGTTGTTTTAGGTAGTTTTAGCCTTGATCAGATTGTTTTGAAGTTGTGTGAGATTGTTTAATGGTTGTTTTAGGTTAAGATTGGTTGGTTTCGGTGTGTTTAGCTTGTTTGGTTACAGGTTGCTTAAGGTTGGCTGAGAAATGCCGGTTTCTGTAGTTTTAGATTGTTTTAGGTAGGATTTTTTAGATCATTTGGTTTGGGTAGGTTTGTTTTAGGGGGTTTAGGATGGTTTCTTTTGTTTGGTGTAGGTTGGTTTAGGTAATTTGTTGTAGATTGTTTAAGGTTCTGCTTAGGTTGTTGGTGGCTGATTGAAGTATTTTAAGGCAGATTGGTTTAGGTTCTTTAAGGTTGTTTTCGGTGAGTTGTTCTATGCTGGTTTGGGTAGGCTGTTCTCACTAAGTTTAGGGCCATCTCGTGGAGCAGCAGGCACCCAGCCCAAATGGCCCAAAGAAGCCGTGGCAAGGGGCCGTGCTCAGCGCTGCAGAGGAAGGCAAAAAAACCCCTGGAGACGCTTGCTGTCCCACCTGGCGGGGAGAAAAAAAAGCCTTCCTCCCCCCAGCTGCAGGGCACGAGAGGCCATCTTCCTGGTGCTTGAGCAGCAGGCAGGAACCGAGCCAAAAGGGCCCAGAGGAGCTCTGCAAAGTGGTCATGCTCCATGCTGCAGAGGAAGGCAAAAAACCCCCGGGGACCAGGGCCAATCTGCCCCGGGGGAAAAAATTCCTTCCTGACCCCAGTGCTGGCGATCGGCTGTTCCCTGAGCATGTGAGCCAGACCTGGCTCCTTGTCCCACAGGCTGCTCACGCCTCCCAGGACCTGCCCAAGCCCTATCCTGTCCTCCCTTGAGCTGGAGCCATCTCCTGGACTTCCGAGAGTGCCCAAATGCCTCTGAGCTGACGGACCTTGGGGGCAAGACTCCTTCCTGTGCCTGGTGGGACACCAGTGGGTGTTCCAAGCACAGAAGAAATTCCCTTGGTCTCTCCACTGCTATCCAGCTCAAAAGGATTTCCATCCATGAGCTGAGCTTGGAAGGTGGCCCTGCCAGCAGATCACCTTGCAGTCGAGAACCTCCAGCAGCCTCATGCAAGCTCTTCCTCCCTCAGCCCCTGCCCTGTGATTCCACCAGCTCCTCAAGTGCTTCCTGTGGGATGTGTTGGGGCTGCCCCCGGGCCGGCTCTGGCAGTGGACACGGGACCCGGCTGCTCCTTTTGATCCTGCTCCGGGCATTGTGAGTGCTGCGTTGCCGGGTGCTGGCATTGTGACACGGGGGTGACAGAGCCAGGCGTGTGCAGCCCCGCCCACCCCAACTCCGCCCAGCACCCTTGGGAGGAAGCCTTTGGGGTGCTGGCCCCAAATCAGTCCCTGTCGTCTACAAGACAGGGGAGTAATCAGCCTAACCGTGTCCCTTTTTTGCCAAAACACAGTGTGGATTTGTTGCCAGTCCAGCCTTACTTCCAGTACTTCTTCCTACAGCCCTGTTACGAAGTCCCAAGCTCCATTCAATAGAGTCTGGTTAGGCACTGGCAAAAACAGTGTTAGTCCTATACCATGTCTGAATAAAAATTTGTCCCACACCATTTTCCCCTTGTAAAAGAAAGGAAAACTAATATCCAAAATATCCCCAAACGTATTAAAATGACCAGCCATACATCAGTAAAAAGAAATCAATAATTCCATAAAGAACACTGATAGTCAACAAAAAACAAAGGGACAATCCACCGGGTGCTGATCCAGTGCTCTTTCCCGTGCTGTACTCTTTGCATTTCTTTCATTAGTGGCTTCGTGGTTGTTCCTGTCGCCTGCGCGCGCTGACTGGCACAGTCACTGTCACTGCCCCCGCTGGCACTTCATCCCCCCCTGCTGCAGGATGACACACCAGCCCTGCAGCTCCGCAGCGAGTCAAGCCCAGCGTTGCATGTCCCTGCCCTGCTCACGGCGAAGGGGCTCCTGTGCCCAGCCCAGCAGGGCAGCGGCATCAGGTGGTTGCAAAGGTTGCATTTCACTCCAGGAGCCGAGAGCCGAGTTGTTGGGAGTGCCCTGGGAACTCGGCTCGTTTGAGAGTCCAGCCTGCAGCCCCGGGACAGCAGCAGCTGTCCCTCCTCTGAGAGGTGGGGGCGTTTCTGGAGGGAGCGTCACCCTCCGAGGCAGAGGACAGAGCTTAGGAAGGCTCGGTGCTTCTGGACTCTGACCCGCCACAGAATGTGCAATGGCTGTAGAAGTGGAAATACCGATTTTCTAAAGAGTGCTGTAGTGTTAAGAATGCAAACCGTGTTTGAGGAGACAGTGCTTTTTTGGCTCCAAGCCACTTCTATGGGTGTTGAAGCGTTTCCAGAAATCCTTCTTGCAACAACCTTCTTGTGAGTTAATGAGAAAATAGGGTGGGAGAAAAATCAGCACATAAACCAGCTGTGACACACAGCACTGAAAAGTCTCCACCGGACACTCCACGCACAAGAAAAAGCCCCACGTAAGGGTGGGCTGGCACAGCGGGGCCACCGGGCTGTCGGCAGCGGTTGTAGCGGCGGCAGCTCCAGGAAGCTGCCCGGCCGGAGAAGAAGGGACAGGGGGCGGGAAGAGTTTTCCCTCCAAGTCTCTCTCGGGAGCAGCCAAACCGCGGGACTCCCGCTCGTTCCCGCCTTTGCCGGAACACGGGGCGGGGCCGAGGAGCGACGGCTCTGCCATCCGCTCGTCGGGGCTGCTGGGCCGGTCTTTGCGGGAGGCGGTAGCGATTGGTCGGGTCTGTGTCCAGCATGGCGGCCAAGGCGAGCAGCAGCCCCTCTCAGCTGCTGCTGCTGCTGCTGCTGCTGCCGCTCGGTAACCGGCGCCGCGACGCTTCCGCGCTGTCCCGGTGCCCGGGCGGGGCTGCGCTGGGGTCCGTCTTGTGCCCGGCGGGCGGGCGGGGAGGGCGAGGCCGCTCGTGGGCACGCGTGGGTGGCGCGGCCGGCGCCGCCGCTTGGCGGGCAGCTGGAGCAGGGGCAGCGGGTGTGCCCGCCGGGTCCGGCGGTGTCGGCCGGTACGGGAAAATCCCGTAGAAGATGTTTCAGACTTGTGAGTATTATTTCTGCTTGTTGTTGCTGTTTAATCTTTTGTTTGCGGAGGCAAAACTTGCTGTAAGATCTGTGAGCAAAACGTGGTTTTGGAATATTTGCCAGCTGAGTGGTGTCTCCCTTGGACTTCATCTCTAGGGGGTGATGGGTTCAGGGCAGCCGTGCCCTTCTCCCCCCCTCCCGCCTCTCCCCCCCTCCCGCCTCTCCCCTTCTCCCCCCCTCCCGTCTCCAAAACACTTTCAAGGACACAAAACACAAGGGATACAAGTGTTTATTTTAATTTTATTTTCTCTTCTTGAAGGCTGGTTAGTTGGTTGCACTTCTTTAGCCTTCCTTAGCTTAGTTCTACGCTGTTCTAGCTAAGTGTAGGGCCGCCTCGTGGAGCAGCAGGCACCCAGCCCAAATGGCCCAAAGAAGCCGTGGCAAGGGGCCGTGCTCAGCGCTGCAGAGGAAGGCAAAAAACCCCCGGAGACGCTTGCTGTCCCACCTGGGGGAAAAAAAGCCTTCCTCCCCCCAGCTGCAGGGCACGAGAGCCCATCTTCCTGGTGCTTGAGCAGCAGGCAGGAACCGAGCCAAAAGGGCCCAGAGGAGCTCTGCAAAGTGGTCATGCTCCATGCTGCAGAGGAAGGCAAAAAACCCCCGGGGACCAGGGCCAATCTGCCCCGGGGGAAAATTCCTTCCTGACCCCAGTGCTGGCGATCGGCTGTTCCCTGAGCATGTGAGCCAGACCTGGCTCCTTGTCCCACAGGCTGCTCACGCCTCCCAGGACCTGCCCAAGCCCTCCCCTATCCTACCCTACCCTAGCCTATCCTAGCCTAGCCTACCTTGAACTGGAGCCCTCTCCCGGCCTCGGGAGAGTGCCCAAACGCCTCCAGCGCTGTCCTCGGGTCTGCGGCGCTGTCCCCCGCTGTCTGGTGGCTCCCGAGGACTCCCGGTGTTCTGGGGCTGCCGAGCAGAAGATGGCAGCGAGTCTCCTCGCCTCTTCCCCAGGCCCCAGGGCAGAGGAGATGCCCCGGCATGAGGGCCGGGGGTGCGGGCTGGGAAGCCGGGCTCACCTGTGGCTCCAGAGCGGCTGCTGGTCCGGCCCATCCCCGGAGGTGGCTAGCGGCGGCTGCGGGGGCGGCGCCGCTTGCGGCCAGGCGCCTGTTTGGGGGCTCTGGGAGAGCCCCCGGCCGTCCTGCGGCGCTTCGGGCACCACGGCGCCGCAGGCAGTCCGGCCGTGCTGCTGGAGGGCCCCTGCAGCCCCGCCTGAGGCGGATCCACCTCCATCGCCTCCTCCTCCTCCTGCCGAGGCGGATCCACCTCCATGGGCTCCGCCTCTTCCCGGGGTGGGTCAACCTCCATTGGCTCCTCCTGCCTGTGGGCGGTGTTGCTGCTCCGGACAGGCAGCCGCCGTTGTTTGGGCGGCGGAGCCATCCCGGGGGGTCCCTGAGCCTCCTCTTCCTTCTTCTGGTCTCTCCGGCGCTGTTGTCTGCGGCCTCTTCACTCGGAGCCACGTCGCGGCTGGCACAGCTGGGCTCCAACTGCCATCACAGGGGCTCGTGGCGGCCCCAACGGACGCTGCGGTGGCCGGCATGGCGGCCCCAGGGCCACGAGGCCCCATTGCGGGGCCATTTTGCTCTGCAGTCCTGTCAGTGCTTGGATTTGGTTTGCCTCTGGCGGAACGGACTCCTTGGCCTTTTGTCTTAAGGAAAGAGCAACAGCTGCAGATCTTTGGACAATATGCTTTACCAGCACGACAAACCTGAGAGTTGGATTGCAGAATTCTACTCTGCTAAGGGATTCTGATATTTCTTTAGTGCCGTGGTGTTAGGAATGCAAAACGTGTTTGAAGAGACAGTGCTTTTTTGGCTCCAAGCCACTTCTATGGGTGTTGAAGCGTTTCCAGAAATCCTTCTTGCAACAACCCTCTTGTGAGTTCCAGACTTGTGAGTATTATTTCTGCTTGTTGTTGCTGTTTAATCTTTTGTTTGCTGAGGGAAAACTTGCTGTAAGATCTGTGAGCAAAACGTGTTTGCGTTTTTGGAATATTTGCCAGCTGAGTGGGGTCTCCCTTGGACTTCATCTCTAGGGGGTGATGGGTTCAGGGCAGCCGTGCCATAGAGTAGCAGTTGCACGACTGATACTTGTCATCGGGTTCCTAATCGGTAGCCTTTATTTTGCGTGGGTTGTGTGTTGAACTGCTCAGTAGTTAGTTTGGTTTGACATTTCCCGAAGGTCTAGGCAAAGATGAAAAAAAGGAGTGGACTTAAAGAGAAGTATGTATTATTTTGTCATGCCATGTTGCTGTTTGAAACCTGTGTTGATTATTGGTGATATTCAAGAAATTGCCGAGACTTAGAGGGCAAATCTTGATGTGCTGAGCACAAGAGTGCAATGGATCTGTTTGGTTGCCAGGTAGCTTTCTTGACGCATGTGGCCAGTTTATCGAGATTGCACTGCACGCCTGAGAGAGTGAGAAAGATCCCCTCCCTCCTTCAGTAATTACCGTGACGCTAATGGGATGAAATACTCTTATCCATCAGCCTGGATGTCAGTCCAGCTCTGTCCCATCTCTGCCCCCCTTCCTCGATACGTCACATCTGTGGGCAGAGCAGTCAGAATGTCCTTGGCTCTCAGACCAGAGCAATGAAAAACATTAGCTCTGTGCTGGGGTGTTATCTTGTGTTCTCAAACTAATTCCAAATAATGACTGTGCGATCCGTGAAAAAGAAAGGTTTCTAACTCCATGAAGAAAATGAGTTCACTTTCAGTGAAACCCGCACAATTTCAGGTATGGAGCCCTCAGGGCTCTGTCAGGGCTTTCTTTTCTCTTCTGCCTTCTCTTCCCTTCCCCCCTGCCGTTCCCCCTTCCCTCCCCCTTCCTTCACTCTTCCCTCACTCTTCCCTCAAAACCACTTTCCAGGACACAAAACGCAATGGGTACAAGTGTTTCTATTTTATTTTATTTTATTTTATTTTATTTTATTTTATTTTATTTTATTTTATTTTATTTTATTTTATTATTTTTTTAATATACTTCATTTTATGTTTTTTCATGTGTTGTTATTTCATGTCATTTCTGTTTCTCACTCTTTTTCAGAGCCAACGCTCACAATCCTTAACACAAGCCCATGTGTAGCCAGGAGCAGGCTGATGCATTCTTCAGTTTAGCTTGAAACAACAGCCCTTGCAGGCTGGCAAAGGCAAGTCCCAGAGCTGCAGAGAGCAGCAGCAGGAATAGAGGCCAAGCTTTCCCTGGTTCCTGAAGAGGGAGAACCTTGAGAATGAGGCGCGGGACTGACGGTGCACAAAAGAAGAGGTATGTGGTACTGTGGGGTCTTTTGCAAAGCATCACATGTAGCGATGACAAGCAGATGTTTTGCCTTGCGCACCTTGTTTGGCTGCTGTGCTTCTTGGGCAGGGTGCACGAGAAGCGCTCTGGTCCCTGCCAGGCGCTGGTGTTGCCCGCAGGGAGAGGTGCCGAGTGGCAGCTGCGAATCCTTCCTGTTCCTGGCAGGACACCAGTGGCTGCTCCAAAGCACCGGGTCCCCATGCAACATCTCTGCATGCTGTTTCCTACATCTACTTTCTTTGTCTGTGACTTGTTTGGGTTTTGCCTGTTTCTTTCTACCTTCTTTGGTGTTCTGTTTTTGTTGTTGATGTTGTTTCTATTGTTGTTGTTGTTTTGGTTTTGTTGGTTTCTTTTAAGTTGGTTTCATTTGGTTGGTTTAGGTCAGTTTCTATGAGTTGGTTTTGGTAGGCTTTTTGAGACTGGTTGTTTGACAGCGTATGACGTTGTTGGTAGGTTGTGTGTTCATAGGTCACTGCAGGCTGGTTGTTTTAGGTTAAGGTTTGTGAAGCTTGGTTTAGGTTGGCGGTCTTAGATTGCTTGTTTCAGGTTTGATGGTTTAGCTTGGTTTGGGTTGGTTAGTTCAGGTGGGTTGGTTTAGGTTGTGTGATGTGATTTTCTTACCGCTGATCTATGTTGTTTGGCTTCGGAGGTTTATTTTTCTTGGTTTTGTTGGGTTCTTTGGTTGGTGCTGTTTTCTGCCGATTCTTTAGCACTGGTTGTGTTAGTTTGGTTTAGGTTTCTGGTTTTAGTAGCTTGGTTCAGTTTGTTGCGGTCGTTTGAGGTTGGTTGGAGGCAGGTTCTTTGAGGGTGGTTGTGAGAGGCTGTTTGCTGGAGGCTGGTGGGTTCAGGTTGCTTGATGTAGGTGATTTTTGGTTGAAAGTGTCTTCCGTTGGTTGTTGTAGGTGGCGTATGTGAAGCTGTTTTCGTTGAGGCCGTTTTCAGTACTTTGGTTTAGGTTTGTTTAGATGATTTGAAGTTGGTTGGTTGGTTGGTTGGTTATTTTAGGTTGTTTCTTTTCAGTAGGCAGTTTAGGTGGGTTGGTGGGTGTCTGTGTTTTCAGGTAGGTTGGTTTAGGCAGGTTTGGTTTGCATAGTTTAGGTTGCTTGAAGGGTTTCTGTTGAGGTTGGTTCAGGTGGTTTGGTTTAGGTTGCTTTAGTTACTTTTTGGTAGGTTGTTTTAGGCAGTGTTATTTCCGTTGCATGTTTTGAAGATGGGTTCCTTCAGGTTGGGGTGGTTTAGATTGGTTGTTGAGGGTGCTTTAGGTGGTTTGGTTAGATTGACATTGTGTTTTGTTGGTTTTAGGTTGTGTCTGGGTGATTTGGATGTGACTGCAATCTCGCTGGGACCTGTGTCCCCCAACTAATCACCAGGCTCGATTGGGCTGTTTCTGCTGTCTCAGCAGATGTCCCCTTCCTCCTTCCCTGCTCCCCGTGTTTCCCTGCCTTGCTCCAAGAGGACGACCTTCCCCGCTAGAGGCGAACCACTGCTAGGTCAAGGGGATACGGTAGCTGCGCTGTGCTTGAGAACCTGCAAACAAGCTCAGGGTCCATTAGCAGGAGAACCTGGGGTAGTCAAGCTTCCAAGACTGCAGACACATCCAAGTGAGACACGGCATGGCTTTTAGCTTGGTGATTGTAGGCTGGTTTCAGTGGTTCTGTTTAGCTTTGGGTTGTTTGCTTTAGGTCATTTTGGTCAGGTTATGTCATTTGGTTTCATATTTTTGAGGTTGGTTTAGATGGGTTGTTTTAGGTAGTTTTAGCCTTGATCAGATTGTTTTGAAGTTGTGTGAGATTGTTTAATGGTTGTTTTAGGTTAAGATTGGTTGGTTTCGGTGTGTTTAGCTTGTTTGGTTACAGGTTGCTTAAGGTTGGCTGAGAAATGCCGGTTTCTGTAGTTTTAGATTGTTTTAGGTAGGATTTTTTAGATCATTTGGTTTGGGTAGGTTTGTTTTAGGGGGTTTAGGATGGTTTCTTTTGTTTGGTGTAGGTTGGTTTAGGTAATTTGTTGTAGATTGTTTAAGGTTCTGCTTAGGTTGTTGGTGGCTGATTGAAGTATTTTAAGGCAGATTGGTTTAGGTTCTTTAAGGTTGTTTTCGGTGAGTTGTTCTATGCTGGTTTGGGTAGGCTGTTCTCACTAAGTTTAGGGCCATCTCGTGGAGCAGCAGGCACCCAGCCCAAATGGCCCAAAGAAGCCGTGGCAAGGGGCCGTGCTCAGCGCTGCAGAGGAAGGCAAAAAAACCCCTGGAGACGCTTGCTGTCCCACCTGGCGGGGAGAAAAAAAAGCCTTCCTCCCCCCAGCTGCAGGGCACGAGAGGCCATCTTCCTGGTGCTTGAGCAGCAGGCAGGAACCGAGCCAAAAGGGCCCAGAGGAGCTCTGCAAAGTGGTCATGCTCCATGCTGCAGAGGAAGGCAAAAAACCCCCGGGGACCAGGGCCAATCTGCCCCGGGGGAAAAAATTCCTTCCTGACCCCAGTGCTGGCGATCGGCTGTTCCCTGAGCATGTGAGCCAGACCTGGCTCCTTGTCCCACAGGCTGCTCACGCCTCCCAGGACCTGCCCAAGCCCTATCCTGTCCTCCCTTGAGCTGGAGCCATCTCCTGGACTTCCGAGAGTGCCCAAATGCCTCTGAGCTGACGGACCTTGGGGGCAAGACTCCTTCCTGTGCCTGGTGGGACACCAGTGGGTGTTCCAAGCACAGAAGAAATTCCCTTGGTCTCTCCACTGCTATCCAGCTCAAAAGGATTTCCATCCATGAGCTGAGCTTGGAAGGTGGCCCTGCCAGCAGATCACCTTGCAGTCGAGAACCTCCAGCAGCCTCATGCAAGCTCTTCCTCCCTCAGCCCCTGCCCTGTGATTCCACCAGCTCCTCAAGTGCTTCCTGTGGGATGTGTTGGGGCTGCCCCCGGGCCGGCTCTGGCAGTGGACACGGGACCCGGCTGCTCCTTTTGATCCTGCTCCGGGCATTGTGAGTGCTGCGTTGCCGGGTGCTGGCATTGTGACACGGGGGTGACAGAGCCAGGCGTGTGCAGCCCCGCCCACCCCAACTCCGCCCAGCACCCTTGGGAGGAAGCCTTTGGGGTGCTGGCCCCAAATCAGTCCCTGTCGTCTACAAGACAGGGGAGTAATCAGCCTAACCGTGTCCCTTTTTTGCCAAAACACAGTGTGGATTTGTTGCCAGTCCAGCCTTACTTCCAGTACTTCTTCCTACAGCCCTGTTACGAAGTCCCAAGCTCCATTCAATAGAGTCTGGTTAGGCACTGGCAAAAACAGTGTTAGTCCTATACCATGTCTGAATAAAAATTTGTCCCACACCATTTTCCCCTTGTAAAAGAAAGGAAAACTAATATCCAAAATATCCCCAAACGTATTAAAATGACCAGCCATACATCAGTAAAAAGAAATCAATAATTCCATAAAGAACACTGATAGTCAACAAAAAACAAAGGGACAATCCACCGGGTGCTGATCCAGTGCTCTTTCCCATGCTGTACTCTTTGCATTTCTTTCATTAGTGGCTTCGTGGTTGTTCCTGTCGCCTGCGCGCGCTGACTGGCACAGTCACTGTCACTGCCCCCGCTGGCACTTCATCCCCCCCTGCTGCAGGATGACACACCAGCCCTGCAGCTCCGCAGCGAGTCAAGCCCAGCGTTGCATGTCCCTGCCCTGCTCACGGCGAAGGGCTCCTGTGCCCAGCCCAGCAGGGCAGCGGCATCAGGTGGTTGCAAAGGTTGCATTTCACTCCAGGAGCCGAGAGCCGAGTTGTTGGGAGTGCCCTGGGAACTCGGCTCGTTTGAGAGTCCAGCCTGCAGCCCCGGGACAGCAGCAGCTGTCCCTCCTCTGAGAGGTGGGGGCGTTTCTGGAGGGAGCGTCACCCTCCGAGGCAGAGGACAGAGCTTCGGAAGGCTCGGTGCTTCTGGACTCTGACCCGCCACAGAATGTGCAATGGCTGTAGAAGTGGAAATACCGATTTTCTAAAGAGTGCTGTAGTGTTAAGAATGCAAACCGTGTTTGAGGAGACAGTGCTTTTTTGGCTCCAAGCCACTTCTATGGGTGTTGAAGCGTTTCCAGAAATCCTTCTTGCAACAACCTTCTTGTGAGTTAATGAGAAAATAGGGTGGGAGAAAAATCAGCACATAAACCAGCTGTGACACACAGCACTGAAAAGTCTCCACCGGACACTCCACGCACAAGAAAAAGCCCCATGTAAGGGTGGGCTGGCACAGCGGGGCCACCGGGCTGTCGGCAGCGGTTGTAGCGGCGGCAGCTCCAGGAAGCTGCCCGGCCGGAGAAGAAGGGACAGGGGGCGGGAAGAGTTTTCCCTCCAAGTCTCTCTCGGGAGCAGCCAAACCGCGGGACTCCCGCTCGTTCCCGCCTTTGCCGGAACACGGGGCGGGGCCGAGGAGCGACGGCTCTGCCATCCGCTCGTCGGGGCTGCTGGGCCGGTCTTTGCGGGAGGCGGTAGCGATTGGTCGGGTCTGTGTCCAGCATGGCGGCCAAGGCGAGCAGCAGCCCCTCTCAGCTGCTGCTGCTGCTGCTGCTGCTGCCGCTCGGTAACCGGCGCCGCGACGCTTCCGCGCTGTCCCGGTGCCCGGGCGGGGCTGCGCTGGGGTCCGTCTTGTGCCCGGCGGGCGGGCGGGGAGGGCGAGGCCGCTCGTGGGCACGCGTGGGTGGCGCGGCCGGCGCCGCCGCTTGGCGGGCAGCTGGAGCGGGGGCAGCGGGTGTGCCCGCCGGGTCCGGCGGTGTCGGCCGGTACGGGAAAATCCCGTAGAAGATGTTTCAGACTTGTGAGTATTATTTCTGCTTGTTGTTGATGTTTAATCTTTTGTTTGCTGGGGCAAAACTTGCTGTAAGATCTGTGAGCAAAACGTGGTTTTGGAATATTTGCCAGCTGAGTGGGGTCTCCCTTGGACTTCATCTCTAGGGGGTGATGGGTTCAGGGCAGCCGTGCCCTTCTCCCCCCCTCCCGCCTCTCCCCTTCTCCCCCCCTCCCGCCTCTCCCCTTCTCCCCCCCTCCCGCCTCTCCCCTTCTCCCCCCCTCCCGCCTCTCCCCTTCTCCCCCCCTCCCGCCTCTCCCCTTCTCCCCCCCTCCCGCCTCTCCCCTTCTCCCCCCCTCCCGCCTCTCCCCTTCTCCCCCCCTCCCGCCTCTCCCCTTCTCCCCCCCTCCCGCCTCTCCCCTTCTCCCCCCCTCCCGCCTCTCCCCTTCTCCCCCCTTCTCCCGTCTCCAAAACACTTTCAAGGACACAAAACACAAGGGATACAAGTGTTTATTTTAATTTTATTTTCTCTTCTTGAAGGCTGGTTAGTTGGTTGCACTTCTTTAGCCTTCCTTAGCTTAGTTCTACGCTGTTCTAGCTAAGTGTAGGGCCGCCTCGTGGAGCAGCAGGCACCCAGCCCAAATGGCCCAAAGAAGCCGTGGCAAGGGGCCGTGCTCAGCGCTGCAGAGGAAGGCAAAAAACCCCCGGAGACGCTTGCTGTCCCACCTGGGGGAAAAAAAGCCTTCCTCCCCCCAGCTGCAGGGCACGAGAGCCCATCTTCCTGGTGCTTGAGCAGCAGGCAGGAACCGAGCCAAAAGGGCCCAGAGGAGCTCTGCAAAGTGGTCATGCTCCATGCTGCAGAGGAAGGCAAAAAACCCCCGGGGACCAGGGCCAATCTGCCCCGGGGGAAAATTCCTTCCTGACCCCAGTGCTGGCGATCGGCTGTTCCCTGAGCATGTGAGCCAGACCTGGCTCCTTGTCCCACAGGCTGCTCACGCCTCCCAGGACCTGCCCAAGCCCTCCCCTATCCTACCCTACCCTACCCTATCCTATCCTAGCCTAGCCTACCTTGAACTGGAGCCCTCTCCCGGCCTCGGGAGAGTGCCCAAACGCCTCCAGCGCTGTCCTCGGGTCTGCGGCGCTGTCCCCCGCTGTCTGGTGGCTCCCGAGGACTCCCGGTGTTCTGGGGCTGCCGAGCAGAAGATGGCAGCGAGTCTCCTCGCCTCTTCCCCAGGCCCCAGGGCAGAGGAGATGCCCCGGCATGAGGGCCGGGGGTGCGGGCTGGGAAGCCGGGCTCACCTGTGGCTCCAGAGCGGCTGCTGGTCCGGCCCATCCCCGGAGGTGGCTAGCGGCGGCTGCGGGGGCGGCGCCGCTTGCGGCCAGGCGCCTGTTTGGGGGCTCTGGGAGAGCCCCCGGCCGTCCTGCGGCGCTTCGGGCACCACGGCGCCGCAGGCAGTCCGGCCGTGCTGCTGGAGGGCCCCTGCAGCCCCGCCTGAGGCGGATCCACCTCCATCGCCTCCTCCTCCTCCTGCCGAGGCGGATCCACCTCCATGGGCTCCGCCTCTTCCCGGGGTGGGTCAACCTCCATTGGCTCCTCCTGCCTGTGGGCGGTGTTGCTGCTCCGGACAGGCAGCCGCCGTTGTTTGGGCGGCGGAGCCATCCCGGGGGGTCCCTGAGCCTCCTCTTCCTTCTTCTGGTCTCTCCGGCGCTGTTGTCTGCGGCCTCTTCACTCGGAGCCACGTCGCGGCTGGCACAGCTGGGCTCCAACTGCCATCACAGGGGCTCGTGGCGGCCCCAACGGACGCTGCGGTGGCCGGCATGGCGGCCCCAGGGCCACGAGGCCCCATTGCGGGGCCATTTTGCTCTGCAGTCCTGTCAGTGCTTGGATTTGGTTTGCCTCTGGCGGAACGGACTCCTTGGCCTTTTGTCTTAAGGAAAGAGCAACAGCTGCAGATCTTTGGACAATATGCTTTACCAGCACGACAAACCTGAGAGTTGGATTGCAGAATTCTACTCTGCTAAGGGATTCTGATATTTCTTTAGTGCCGTGGTGTTAGGAATGCAAAACGTGTTTGAAGAGACAGTGCTTTTTTGGCTCCAAGCCACTTCTATGGGTGTTGAAGCGTTTCCAGAAATCCTTCTTGCAACAACCCTCTTGTGAGTTCCAGACTTGTGAGTATTATTTCTGCTTGTTGTTGCTGTTTAATCTTTTGTTTGCTGAGGGAAAACTTGCTGTAAGATCTGTGAGCAAAACGTGTTTGCGTTTTTGGAATATTTGCCAGCTCTCTAGGGGGTGATGGGTTCAGGGCAGCCGTGCCATAGAGTAGCAGTTGCACGACTGATACTTGTCATCGGGTTCCTAATCGGTAGCCTTTATTTTGCGTGGGTTGTGTGTTGAACTGCTCAGTAGTTAGTTTGGTTTGACATTTCCCGAAGGTCTAGGCAAAGATGAAAAAAAGGAGTGGACTTAAAGAGAAGTATGTATTATTTTGTCATGCCATGTTGCTGTTTGAAACCTGTGTTGATTATTGGTGATATTCAAGAAATTGCCGAGACTTAGAGGGCAAATCTTGATGTGCTGAGCACAAGAGTGCAATGGATCTGTTTGGTTGCCAGGTAGCTTTCTTGACGCATGTGGCCAGTTTATCGAGATTGCACTGCACGCCTGAGAGAGTGAGAAAGATCCCCTCCCTCCTTCAGTAATTACCGTGACGCTAATGGGATGAAATACTCTTATCCATCAGCCTGGATGTCAGTCCAGCTCTGTCCCATCTCTGCCCCCCTTCCTCGATACGTCACATCTGTGGGCAGAGCAGTCAGAATGTCCTTGGCTCTCAGACCAGAGCAATGAAAAACATTAGCTCTGTGCTGGGGTGTTATCTTGTGTTCTCAAACTAATTCCAAATAATGACTGTGCGATCCGTGAAAAAGAAAGGTTTCTAACTCCATGAAGAAAATGAGTTCACTTTCAGTGAAACCCGCACAATTTCAGGTATGGAGCCCTCAGGGCTCTGTCAGGGCTTTCTTTTCTCTTCTGCCTTCTCTTCCCTTCCCCCCTGCCGTTCCCCCTTCCCTCCCCCTTCCTTCACTCTTCCCTCACTCTTCCCTCAAAACCACTTTCCAGGACACAAAACGCAATGGGTACAAGTGTTTCTAATTTTATTTTATTTTATTTTATTTTATTTTATTTTATTTTATTTTATTTTATTTTATTTTATTTTATTTTATTTTATTATTTTTTTAATATACTTCATTTTATGTTTTTTCATGTGTTGTTATTTCATGTCATTTCTGTTTCTCACTCTTTTTCAGAGCCAACGCTCACAATCCTTAACACAAGCCCACGTGTAGCCAGGAGCAGGCTGATGCATTCTTCAGTTTAGCTTGAAACAACAGCCCTTGCAGGCTGGCAAAGGCAAGTCCCAGAGCTGCAGAGAGCAGCAGCAGGAATAGAGGCCAAGCTTTCCCTGGTTCCTGAAGAGGGAGAACCTTGAGAATGAGGCGCGGGACTGACGGTGCACAAAAGAAGAGGTATGTGGTACTGTGGGGTCTTTTGCAAAGCATCACATGTAGCGATGACAAGCAGATGTTTTGCCTTGCGCACCTTGTTTGGCTGCTGTGCTTCTTGGGCAGGGTGCACGAGAAGCGCTCTGGTCCCTGCCAGGCGCTGGTGTTGCCCGCAGGGAGAGGTGCCGAGTGGCAGCTGCGAATCCTTCCTGTTCCTGGCAGGACACCAGTGGCTGCTCCAAAGCACCGGGTCCCCATGCAACATCTCTGCATGCTGTTTCCTACATCTACTTTCTTTGTCTGGAACTTGTTTGGGTTTTGCCTGTTTCTTTCTACCTTCTTTGGTGTTCTGTTTTTGTTGTTGATGTTGTTTCTATTGTTGTTGTTGTTTTGGTTTTGTTGGTTTCTTTTAAGTTGGTTTCATTTGGTTGGTTTAGGTCAGTTTCTATGAGTTGGTTTTGGTAGGCTTTTTGAGACTGGTTGTTTGACAGCGTGTGACGTTGTTGGTAGGTTGTGTGTTCATAGGTCACTGCAGGCTGGTTGTTTTAGGTTAAGGTTTGTGAAGCTTGGTTTAGGTTGGCGGTCTTAGATTGCTTGTTTCAGGTTTGATGGTTTAGCTTGGTTTGGGTTGGTTAGTTCAGGTGGGTTGGTTTAGGTTGTGTGATGTGATTTTCTTACCGCTGATCTATGTTGTTTGGCTTCGGAGGTTTATTTTTCTTGGTTTTGTTGGGTTCTTTGGTTGGTGCTGTTTTCTGCCGATTCTTTAGCACTGGTTGTGTTAGTTTGGTTTAGGTTTCTGGTTTTAGTAGCTTGGTTCAGTTTGTTGCGGTCGTTTGAGGTTGGTTGGAGGCAGGTTCTTTGAGGGTGGTTGTGAGAGGCTGTTTGCTGGAGGCTGGTGGGTTCAGGTGGCTTGATGTAGGTGATTTTTGGTTGAAAGTGTCTTCCGTTGGTTGTTGTAGGTGGCGTATGTGAAGCTGTTTTCGTTGAGGCCGTTTTCAGTACTTTGGTTTAGGTTTGTTTAGATGATTTGAAGTTGGTTGGTTGGTTGGTTATTTTAGGTTGTTTCTTTTCAGTAGGCAGTTTAGGTGGGTTGGTGGGTGTCTGTGTTTTCAGGTAGGTTGGTTTAGGCAGGTTTGGTTTGCATAGTTTAGGTTGCTTGAAGGGTTTCTGTTGAGGTTGGTTCAGGTGGTTTGGTTTAGGTTGCTTTAGTTACTTTTTGGTAGGTTGTTTTAGGCAGTGTTATTTCCGTTGCATGTTTTGAAGATGGGTTCCTTCAGGTTGGGGTGGTTTAGATTGGTTGTTGAGGGTGCTTTAGGTGGTTTGGTTAGATTGACATTGTGTTTTGTTGGTTTTAGGTTGTGTCTGGGTGATTTGGATGTGACTGCAATCTCGCTGGGACCTGTGTCCCGCAACTAATCACCAGGCTCGATTGGGCTGTTTCTGCTGTCTCAGCAGATGTCCCCTTCCTCCTTCCCTGCTCCCCGTGTTTCCCTGCCTTGCTCCAAGAGGACGACCTTCCCCGCTAGAGGCGAACCACTGCTAGGTCAAGGGGATACGGTAGCTGCGCTGTGCTTGAGAACCTGCAAACAAGCTCAGGGTCCATTAGCAGGAGAACCTGGGGTAGTCAAGCTTCCAAGACTGCAGACACATCCAAGTGAGACACGGCATGGCTTTTAGCTTGGTGATTGTAGGCTGGTTTCAGTGGTTCTGTTTAGCTTTGGGTTGTTTGCTTTAGGTCATTTTGGTCAGGTTATGTCATTTGGTTTCATATTTTTGAGGTTGGTTTAGATGGGTTGTTTTAGGTAGTTTTATCCTTGATCAGATTGTTTTGAAGTTGTGTGAGATTGTTTAATGGTTGTTTTAGGTTAAGATTGGTTGGTTTCGGTGTGTTTAGCTTGTTTGGTTACAGGTTGCTTAAGGTTGGCTGAGAAATGCCGGTTTCTGTAGTTTTAGATTGTTTTAGGTAGGATTTTTTAGATCATTTGGTTTGGGTAGGTTTGTTTTAGGGGGTTTAGGATGGTTTCTTTTGTTTGGTGTAGGTTGGTTTAGGTAATTTGTTGTAGATTGTTTAAGGTTCTGCTTAGGTTGTTGGTGGCTGATTGAAGTATTTTAAGGCAGATTGGTTTAGGTTCTTTAAGGTTGTTTTCGGTGAGTTGTTCTATGCTGGTTTGGGTAGGCTGTTCTCACTAAGTTTAGGGCCACCTCGTGGAACAGCAGGCACCCAGCCCAAATGGCCCAAAGAAGCCGTGGCAAGGGGCCGTGCTCAGCGCTGCAGAGGAAGGCAAAAAAACCCCCGGAGACGCTTGCTGTCCCACCTGGCGGGGAGAAAAAAAAGCCTTCCTCCCCCCAGCTGCAGGGCACGAGAGGCCATCTTCCTGGTGCTTGAGCAGCAGGCAGGAACCGAGCCAAAAGGGCCCAGAGGAGCTCTGCAAAGTGGTCATGCTCCATGCTGCAGAGGAAGGCAAAAAACCCCCGGGGACCAGGGCCAATCTGCCCCGGGGGAAAAAATTCCTTCCTGACCCCAGTGCTGGCGATCGGCTGTTCCCTGAGCATGTGAGCCAGACCTGGCTCCTTGTCCCACAGGCTGCTCACGCCTCCCAGGACCTGCCCAAGCCCTATCCTGTCCTATCCTGTCCTCCCTTGAGCTGGAGCCATCTCCTGGACTTCCGAGAGTGCCCAAATGCCTCTGAGCTGACGGACCTTGGGGGCAAGACTCCTTCCTGTCCCTGGTGGGACACCAGTGGGTGTTCCAAGCACAGAAGAAATTCCCTTGGTCTCTCCACTGCTATCCAGCTCAAAAGGATTTCCATCCATGAGCTGAGCTTGGAAGGTGGCCCTGCCAGCAGATCACCTTGCAGTCGAGAACCTCCAGCAGCCTCATGCAAGCTCTTCCTCCCTCAGCCCCTGCCCTGTGATTCCACCAGCTCCTCCAGTGCTTCCTGTGGGATGTGTTGGGGCTGCCCCCGGGCCGGCTCTGGCAGTGGACACGGGACCCGGCTGCTCCTTGTGATCCTGCTCGGGGCATTGTGAGTGCTGCGTTACCGGGTGCTGGCATTGAGACACAGGGGTGACAGAGCCGCGCGTGTGCAGCCCCGCCCACCCCAACTCCGCCCAGCACCCTTGGGAGGAAGCCTTTGGGGTGCTGGCCCCAAATCAGTCCCTGTCGTCTACAAGACAGGGGAGTAATCAACCTAACCGTGTCCCTTTTTTGCCAAAATACAGTGTGGATTTGTTGCCAGTCCAGCCTCACTTCCAGTACTTCTTCCTACAG